>NW_020185325.1:4015117-4025720 GCF_003031525.2 Neophocaena asiaeorientalis asiaeorientalis | reverse complement strand
CACAGCAGGGGGAGGCCCGTGTACTGCAAAGGGAAAAAAAAAAAAAAAAAAAAGAAATAGTTGAGTATTACCTGTGGAGAGAGTTCAGAGCACAAGGAAACTCAGCTAAGCACAGATTGAGTAATTAATCCATCACTTCAATTCACAAAGGATTCTTGAAATTGTAATAGATGTTATGGGAAAGCACAGAGATAAACTTTGTCTCCCACATGGGATTTAAAATACATAAAAGAGGTAAGCTATGTACCAATATATTCCATCATATTAGGTGTACACTGCCACAAGAAATGTATGAAGAGTACAGAAGAGGCAGCAATTCCTCAGCTGAAACAGCTCATAACGTTCCTTGGAGGACCTAACATTTAATCCTGACTTTTAAAGTGGAAAGAATTTGGATATATGGAAACTCCAGAGGAGAATCTGGTACCACTGGATATGGGTGTTAGAGGAGCTGAGAGTCCCCTGAGGGAGAACAAAAGCCTAGAGTAGAGAACTAAATGAACACTGATAACAAAATATGCATTTTTTTCTTCATACCAAGGTTTAAAAAAATTCAAATACATGGTTCTGTGTATGATGTGAGAAATTAAATGAAAAATTGAAATCCATGGTTTTAATCTAGTCAAAATCTCCACTATAAAGTAACTTAACCAAGGCAGCCACTACTGTAGTAGGCAGGCATATGTTCTGGGGGCATATGTTAAAAGTTGTTATTATCTCTTCCTTATTTTACATCCTAAAATATTATTATTTTTGCTTCTTTACCAAAACATTGCCTTTTCTAGAGCCAAACCTCTATAGATATGAGAGAAGATTAGAACCTGACTCTTATGCCAGAAAGGATATTCAAATTGCCCATGATTATATTCCAAGCACAGGGACATTTCCAAAGAAGTTCCAACTTGTTCTCTAATGCCAATGACAAAACAGAAGATAAAAAACTACAGCTGTTATATATCTATCCTTCATGAAATGGCAGCATGCCGAGGCTTTGAGAATAATAACACCCAAAAACCATCATCAAGCACAGTTTTGAAAAATTTTCTTCAGTATTAGAAAATTCAATAAAATCTGAGGAGAAAATGAGATCATAATGTAGTCTAAACTTTAAAATTTTTTTTTTATTTTATTACCTAAAGATGATCAAAGTTGATTTTTCAAGGAGTTAGGATTGGAAATATACAAGGTTTATGGATAGAATTCAGAAAATATTTAAAAGTAACAAAACACAGAAAAAACAGTGATTGATACAGTATTTTGAACTTCCTTGAAGAATTATGGATTTAGTGATTTTCATTTAAAATGTATTACTTATGCAGAATTTTTAAGTTTGAAAATTTTATTCATATAGCTATTATATGAAAAATCAGATAAACAGGCATTGTGAATGAAAACTCATTAACCAAAATTAGATATATGAACACATTCAGAAGACTGACTTTGTAGGCAATAAAATCTAAAGGAGGAAATAGAAAATCTATTTCATGACCTGCAAAAAATGAAAGAGATAGTTGATTATGATATCCGAAATGCAAAAAGAAAGAAAAAAGAAAAAGTAAACAGCATCAACACTGAAGTAAACACACTAATTTTGAGGCATAGGGAGAGGGTAACAAAACGGCCCCACAATGTGGAACATCTGGTCATTGAATCAGAAATGGACTTTAATTGAAAACAGACAGATGGCATAAACACTATTAACACAGAGAAAGCTGCTGCACAGACATAGAGATCTGCAATATTGACTTTGGCAGTACTGTCTTTATTTTGCATTGCCAATGATATTCAAATTAAATGGAATATCAAGGAAGGTTGGCCTCTTTGCCTAACATTCCTTCAGGCCTATTCTTGCTCTTTTAAATAGGTAGACAAGTACATGCTCTCAGGTAATTTAACAAATAGGTAGCACATCTCTATTTCTCATATTACGCACACACACATACATACATACATTGCAAGAAAGAATATTGTCATATTGGTGTTTTGCTTTCTTTTGGCAATATTAGTTCAAAATCAGAATTTTTCTAACTATATTTTTATTACTAGGAGGCTAAAAAGACTTATCAGACTTAGAGCTGAAAATAAGGATTCAGGAATAATTATCTAAATCTTTTTTTATAGTGCATACCAAAACAAGATAAGAAAGTCAAACATGATGAGATAACCAGGTGACAGAAATATTTTCATCTATCTTGGTTTATCAGATATGATTTTAAAAGTTGTTAGATATTTAATCACTACATTCACTTGGTCGTTTTTCAAATCTAATCTACAGATTCATTTAAAATAGGCTCTGTCACAAAGCATTTAGTAAAAAAAATGCCTGCAGATAAATGTTTTTTAATAAAACCTTTTAAAGAAATATCTTATTTCATACACTGGCTTCATCTTCTAGCTTTTTGTACATCAAAGAAAGTATTATTTAAATCAGAGAATCTGATGAAAATGAAGGATATTCCTCCCCAGAAAAATGCACATGTGCACAATTTTTTAAAATATAATTTAAAGGTTTATCCTTTGAAGCCCTATACTTGGGGTCCATAGATCTCAGGTAGAGAACCTCTGATTTCAATAAATTTATACATAATGTTAGCAATTCTTTCTTTAGCATGAATAAATATGGTAGAAGCTGGATATGATGATAGAACTCACTTTTCCAATTCCTATTTTAACCACTGCTCATGTGTTTAAAGATCCCTAGGGCTTCCCTTGTGGTGCAGTGGTTGAGAGTCCGCCTGCCGATGCAGGGGACACTGGTTCGTGCCCTGGTCCGGGAAGATCCCACATGCTGCGGAGAGGCTGGGCCCGTGAGCCATGGCCGCTGAGCCTGCGCGTCCGGAGCCTGTGCTCCGCAACGGGAGTAAAAAAAAAAAAAAAAAAAAAAAAAAAAAAAAAATCCCAAATATTTGATTATGTAGCTCTATTTTCTGTTTTAGTTATCTGAAATTTCTACTTTAAAATATAATAAAAATTTCCCCCCTCTAACTTCCATGAATTACTTCTGATTTTGTTCTCTGGAGTAGTCTAGAACAACTCTTTTCCCTATTTTAGATCATAGACATTTAAGTTTTTCTGAAACTCTTAGAACTTTAGAGATGAAGAAGAGATCTTATTAATCATTTTAGGTTAAAACTTTCCATTTACAGATGATAAAATTGAGGCTCAAAATAATTAATTAATGACATGTATTACTTTTCTCAACAGTCTTTTACCAGCATGCCCTATGTGCTGTTAACCTTCCTTTAAAGCATGTTCTCTGGTGGTTCCTTAACCATCCTTCCTCCCCATTGCTTTTCTCAAGGCTTTTCATTAGTGTGGCACCAGGAATCTGTCACAGCATTCATTTGGGTCTTGAGCAGCAGGTAGTAGAATTTGTGCTAGCTTTACAATGGCCAGTTTTATTCAACAAAGTGTTTTTATTTAATATTTTAAGCAGCTGTATTTTTAGGATTTTTATAAGAACACCTATCAGTTGATCAGTTTGTAATTTAGTTTTCCGTTTAATGGAATTTGTAAAATGTCAGACAGACCTAAAAAAGATAAGAAAAATTAGAAAAATCAAAGCACTCAGTAATAGTTGGTCACATTTAATGATCACTTACCATATGTCAGCAGAAGGACTGAGTGCGTTAAATGGACTATTTCATGCAGTCTTCCCAGAGACCTCATGCAATAGGCACTATTTGGTACTAGTATTAATCTGTATATTATTGATGAGGAAACCGAAGTTCACACATATGGCAGTCACATAGTATGAAGGATAAGAACTAAGCTTTAGGCTCAGAAATCTCCCCAGGGCTCAAGAGTTTAATCATATTACAATACCTCATTCAACTGATGATAATATCACAGATACGTCAGTTCTACAATATTCTATTATAAAATTAAAACAAGAATTTTTATTTTTTTAATTTAATTTTATTTATTTTTTTGTACAGCAGGTTCTTATTAGTTATCCATTTTATACATATTAATGTATTCATGTCAATCCCAATCTCCCAATTCATCCCACCACCACCACCCCCACAACCACTTTCCCCCTTGGTGTCCATATGTTTGTTCTCTACAACTGTGTCTCAATTTCTGCCCTGCAAACAGGTTCATCTGTACCATTTTTCTGATTCCACATATACGCATTGATATATGATATTTGTTTTTCCCTTTCTGACTTACTTCACTCTGTATGACAGTCTCTGGATTCATCCATGTCTCTATAAAAGACCCAATTTTGTTCTTATTTTATGGCTGAGTAATATTCCATTATATATATGTACCACATCTTCTTTATCCATTTGTCTGTTGATGGGCATTTAGATTACTTCCATGACCTGGCTATTGTAAATAGTACTACAATGAACATTGGGGTGCATGTGTCTTTTAGAATTATGGTTTTCTCTGGATATATGCCCAGTAGTGGGATTGCTGGGTCATATGGTAATTCTATTTTTGTTTTTTTAAGGAACCTCCATACTGTTCTCCATAGTGGCTGTATCAGTTTACATTCCCACCAACAATGCAAGAGGATTCCCTTTTCTCCACACCTTCTCCAGCATTTGTTGTTTGTAGACTTTCTGATGATGCCCATTTTAACTGGTGTGAGGTGATACATCATTGTAGTTTTGATTTGCATTTCTCTAATAATTAGTGGTGTTGAGCAGCTTTCATGTGCTGCCTGGCCATTTGTATGTCTTCGGAGAATTGTCTGTTTAGGTCTTCTGCCCGTTTTTGGATTAGGTTGTTTGTTTTTTTAATAATGAGCTTAATGCTTTCAGTTTTTCACCACTGAGCATGATGCTTGCTGTGGGTTTGTCATATATGGCCTTTATTATGTTGAGACATGTTCCGTCTATGCCCACTTTCTGGAGAGTTTTTATCATAAATAGGTGCTGATTTTGTCAAAAGCTTTTTCTGCATCTATTGAGATGGTCATACAGATTTTCTCCTTCAATTCGTTAATATGGTTTATCACATTGATTGATTTGCATATGTTGAAGAATCCTTGCATCCCTAGGATAAATCCCACTTGATCATGGTGTATGATCCTTTTAATGCATTGTTGGATTCTGTTTGCTAGTATTTGGTTGAGGATTTTTCATCTATATTCACCAGTGATATTGGTCTACAATTTTTTTTTGTAGTATCTTTGTCTGGTTTTGGTATCAAGGTGATGGTGGCCCCATAAAATGAGTTTGGGAGTGTTCCTTCCTCTGCAATGTCTTGGAAGAGTTTGAGTAGGGTGGGTGTTAGCTCTTCTTTAAATGTTTGATAGAATTCACTGTGAAGCCATCTGGTCCTGGAGTTTTGTTTGTTGGGAGAATTTTAATCACAGTTTCAACTTCATTCCTTGTGATTGGTCTGTTCATATTTTCTATTTCTTCCTGGTTCAGCCTTGGAAGGTCATACCTTTCTAAGAATTTGTCCATTTCTTCCAGGTTGTCCATTTTATTGACATAGAGTTGCTTGTAGTAGTCTCTTAGGATGCTTTGTATTTCTGCAGTGTCTGTTGTAACTTCTTTTTCATTTCTAATTTTATTGATTTGAGTCTTCTCCCCTTTTTTCTTGATGAGTCTCACTAATGGTTTATTAATTTTGTTTATCTTCTCAAAGAACCAGCCTTTACTTTTAATGATGTTTGTTATTGTTTCCTTCATTTCTTTTCCATTTATTTCTGATATGATGTTTATGATTTCTTTCCTTTTGCTAAATTCGGGGTTTTTTTTGTTCTTTCTCGAATTGCTTTAGTTGTAGGGTTATTTTGTTAATTTGAGATGTTTCTTGTTTCTTGAGGTAGGATTGTATTGCTACAAACTTCCCTCTTAGAACTGCTTTTGCTGCATCCCATAGGTTTTGGATTATCATGTTTTCATTGTCATTTGTCTCTAGGTATTTTTTGGTTTCCTCTATGATTTCTCTAGTGATCTCTTGGTTATTTAGTAATGTATTGTTTAGCCTCCATGTGTTTTTTTTTTGTTTGTTTTTTTCCCTGTACTTGATTTCTAATCTCATACCTTTGTTGTCAGAAAAGATGATTTCAATTTTCTTAAGTTTACTGAGGTTTGATTTGTGCCCCAAGATGTGATCTATCCTGGAGGATGTTCCGTGCACACTTGAGAAGAAAGTGTAATCTGTTGTTTTTGGATGGAATGTCCTGTAAATATCAATTAAATCTATCTGGTCTATTGTGTCATTTAAAGTTTGTTTCCTTATTTATTTTCATTTTGGATGATCTGTCCATTGGTGTAAGTGAGGTGTCAAAATCCCCCACTATTATTGTGTTACTGTCAATTTCCTATTTTATAGCTGTTAGCAGTTGCCTTATGTATTGCGGTACTCCTAAGTTGGGTGCGTATATATTTATAATTGTTATATCTTCTTCTTGGTTGGATCCCTTGATCATTATGTAGTGTCCTTCCTTGTCTCTTATAACATTCTTTATATTAAAGTCTTTTTTATGTGAGTATTGCTACTCCAGCTTTCTTTTGATTTACATTTGCATGGAATATCTTTTTTCATCCCTTCGCTTTTAGTCTATATGTGTCCCTAGGTCTGAAGCGGGTCTCTTGTAGACATTATATATATGGGTCTTGTTTCTGTATCCATTCAGCAAGCCTGTGTCTTTTGGTTGGAGCATTTAATCCATTCACGTTTAAGGTAATTATTGATATGTATGTTCCTATTAGCATTTTCTTAATTATTTTGGGTCTGTTTTTGTAGGTCCTTTTCTTCTCTTGTGTTTTCCACTTAGAGAAGTTCCTTTAGCATTTGTTGTAGAGCTGGTTTGGTGGTGCTGAATTCTCTTAGCTTTTGCTTGTCTGTAAAGCTTTTTATTCCTCCATCAAATCTGAATGAGATCCTTGCTGGGTAGAGTAATCTTGGTTGTAGATTCTTCCCTTTCATCATTTTAAATATGTCATGCCACTCCATTCTGGCTTGTAGAGTTTCTGCTGAGAAATCAGCATTAACCTTATGGGAGTTCCCTTGTATGCTATTTGTCATTTTTCCCTTGCTGCCTTCAATAATTTTTCTTTGCCTTTAAGTTTTCCCAATTTTATTACTATGTGTCTCGGCATGTGTCTCCTTGGGTTTAACCTGTATGGGAGTTTCTGCACGTCCTGGACTTGGGTTGCTATTTCCATTCCCATGTTAGGGAAGTTTTCGACTATAATCTCTTCAAGTATTTTCTCGAGTCCTTTCTCTCTCTCTTCTTCTGGGACCCCTATAATGCGAATGTTGTTGTGTTTAATGTTGTCCCAGAGGTCTTTTAGGCTGTCTTCATTTTTTTTCATTCTTTTGTCTTTATTCTGTTCTGCAACAATGAATTCTGCCATTCTGTCTTTCAGGTCTCTTACCCGTTCTTCTGCCTTGGTTATTCTGCTATTGATTCCTTCTAGTGTATTTTTCATTTCAGTTATTGTATTGTTCATTTCTGTTTGTTTTTTAATTCTTCTAGGTCTTTGTTAAACATTTCTTGCATCTTCTCGATCTTTGCCTCCATTCTTTTTCCAAGGTCCTGGATCATCTTCACTATCATTATTCTGAATTTTTTTTCTGGAAGGTTGCCTATCTCCACTTCATTTAGTTGTTTTTCTGGGGTTTTATCTTGTTCCTTCATCTGGTACATAGCTCTCTGCCTTTTCATCATGTCTATCTTTCTGTGAAGGTGGTTTTTGTTCCACAAGCTGCAGGATTGTAGGTCTTCTTTCTTCTGCCAATACAAGAATTTTAATACAGAAGTATATTTAGCAAAAATAATACCCAACTTTCAGATAGTATTAGCTAAACTTAGCTTAGTTTTATTTTTCTAGGCTTTTTACCTAGATAAAATAAATTCAATATTTTCAGTGGTATCAGAAAATGTTAGTCATGTTAAAAGCTGACATTCAGAGATAATTGCCAGAAACTTCCCTGGTGGCACAGTGGTTAAAGAATCTGCCTGCCATTGCAGGGGACATGGATTTGATCCCTGGTCTGGGAAGATCCCACATGCCATAGAGCAACTAAACACTTGTACCAGAACTACTGAGCCTGTGCTCTAGAGCCCACAAGCCACAACTACTGAGCCCATGTGCCAGAACCACTGAAGCCCTCACGCCTAGATCCCATGCTCCACAGCAAGAGAAGCCACTGCAATCAGAAGCCCACACACCACAACAAAGAGTAGACCCTGCTCGACACAACTAGAGAAAGCCTGTGAACAGCAACAAAGACCCAATGCAGCCAAAAATAAATTAAAAAAAAAACATACCAAAGATAATTGCCAGACAACAATTCTGCTATTAAGGAAGATTCTTCCTGTGAAATATTTTGTCAGAGTATGTTACATATAACCAGATTAACAGCTGCATTTCCACTGTTTATATAAGGTCATAAAATTGATCAGCCAACACAATATTATAAAGCTTCATAATCGACACATCTACTAATATATTTTTAAATCTGAGTAAATTATTATGTTACACGAGCCACAAACTATAAAGACTGAACATACTGCAAACCACGTTTTACTGCTTTCATCAAATAAAATGTACATAATTAATCTAGCATCTATTTAATGATATGCATAATTGCTGTTGTGCTACATGGTAATTAAGCCTGAATGAACAACAGATGATTATAATTTTACACAGCTAAGCTAAAATTCTATACTTCTTTTTACTTTGTAGCTTCTTCAGTATTTTCATGACTGGTAGTGCTGACAGTTTTATCTGATACCATGTAAAATTTAAACCTCATTATAGGAATATCTTATTTTATTGTACCCAGTTTTTTTTTTTCACATCTTTATTGGAGTATAATTACTTTACAATGGCATGTTAGTTTCTGCTTTATAACAAAGTGAGTCAGTTATACATATGCATATATTCCCATATCTCTTCCCTATGATGTCTCACTCCCTCCCACACTCCCTATCCCACCCTTCCAGGTGGTCACAAAGCACCGAGCTGGTCTCCCTGTGCTATGTGGCTACTTCCCACTAGCTATCTACCTTACGTTTGGTAGTGTATATATATCCATGCCTCTCTCTCGCATTGTCACAGCTTACCCTTCCCCCTCCCCATATCCTCAAGTCAATTCTCTAGTAGGTGTGTGTTTTTATTCCTGTCTTACCCATATGTTCTTCATGACATTTTTTTTTTTCTTAAAATCCATACATATGTGTTAGCATACGGTATTTGTCTCTCTCTTGCTGACTTACTTCACTCTGTATGACAGACTCTGGGTATATGCACCTCATTACAAAGAGCTCAATTTCATTTCTTTTTATGGCTGAGTAATATTCCATTGTATATATGTGCCACATCTTCTTTATTCATTCATCCGATGATGGACACTTAGGTTGTTTCCATCTCCGGGCTATTGTAAATAGAGCTGCAATGAACATTTTGGTACATAACTCTTTTTGAAGTATGGTTTTCTCAGGGCATATGCCCAGTAGTGGGATTGCTGGGTCATACTGTAGTTCTATTTTTAGTTTTTTAAGGAACCTCCATACTGTTCTCCACAGTGGTTGTATCAATTTACATTCCCATGAACAGTGCAAGAGGGTTCCCTTTTCTCCACACCCTCTCCAGCATTTATTGTTTCTAGATTTTTTTATGATGGCCATTCTGACTGGTGTGAGAAGATATCACATTGTAGTTTTGATTTGCATTTCACTACTGATTAATAAAGATGAGCATTCTTTCATGTGTTTGTTGGCAGTCTGTATATCTTCTTTGGAGAAATGTCCATTTAGGTCTTCTGCCCATTTTTGGATTAGGTTGTTTGTTTATTTGTTATTGAGCTGCATAAGCTGCTTATAAAATTTGGAGATTAATCCTTGTCAGTTGCTTCATTTGCAAATATGTTCTCCCATTGTGAGGGTTGTCTTTTGGTCTTGTTTATGGTTTCCTTTGCTGTGCAAAAGCTTTTAAGTTTCATTAGGTCCCATTTGTTTATTTTTGTTTTTATTTCCATTTCTCTGGGAGGTGGGTCAGAAAGGATCTTGCTGTGATTTATGTCATAGAGTGTTCTTCCTATGTTTTCCTCTAAGAGTTTGATAGTTTCTGGCCTTACATTTAGGTCTTTAATCCATTTTGAGCTTATTCGTGTGTATGGTGTTAGGGAGTAATCTAATCTCATGCTTGTACATGTACCTGTCCAGTTTTCCCTGCACCACTTATTGAAGAGGCTTTCCTTACTCCACTGTACATTCCTGCCTCCTTTATCAAAGATAAGGTAACCATATATATGTGGGTTTATCTCTGGGTTTTCTATCCTGTTCCATTGATCTATCTTTCTGTTTTTGTGCCAGTACCATACTGTCTTGATTACTGTAGCTTTGTAGTATAGTCTGAAGTCAGGGAGCCTGATTCCTCCAGCTCCTTTTTTCGTTCTCAAGATTGCTTTGGCTATTCGGGGTCTTTTGTGTTTCCATACAAATTGTGAAATTTTTTGTTCTAGTTCTGTGAAAAATGCCAGTGGTAGTGTGACAGGGATTGCATCGAATCCGTAGATTGCTTTGGCTAGTAGAGTCATTTTCACAATGTTGATTCTTCCAATCCAAGAACATGGTATATCTCTCCATCTGTTTGTATCATCTTTAATTTCTTTCACCAGTGTC
>NW_020185325.1:3986509-4014578 GCF_003031525.2 Neophocaena asiaeorientalis asiaeorientalis | reverse complement strand
CTGATATTTATGATTTCTTTCCTTCTGCTAACTTTGGGGTTTTTTTGTTCTTCTTTCTCTAATTGCTTTAGGTGCAAGGTTAGCTTGTTTATTTGAGATGTTTCCTGTTTTTAAAGGTAGGATTCTATTGCTATATACTTCCCTCTTAGAACTGCTTTTGCTGCATCCCATAGATTTTGGGTCACTATGTCTCCATTTTCGTAGTTCCTATTGTTTTTGGTGTCTGTCCCCAGTGGCTATGGTTGGTTCAGTGGGTTGTGTAGGCTTCCTGATGGAGGGGACTAGTGCCTGTGTTCTTGTGGATGAGGCTGGATCTTGTCTTTCTGGTGGGCAGGTCCACATCTGGTGGTGTGTTTTGGGGTGTCTGTGGACTTATTATGATTTTAGGCAGCCTCTCTGCTAATGGGTGAGGTTTTGTTCCTGTCTTGCTAGTTGTTTGGGATAGGATGTCCAGCACTATTGCTTGCTGGTCATTAAGTGAAGCTGGGTGTTGGCGTTGAGACGGAGATCTCTGGAGATTTTTGCCGTTTGATATTATGTGGAGCTGGGACGTCTCTTGTGGACCAGTGTCCTGAAGTTGGCTCTCCCACCTGTTGGTGCACTGACTCCTGCACCAACAGCCATTCATCCACATGGCTCAGAATAAAAGGGAGCAAAATTAGAAAGAATTAGTAGAGTTACAAAGAAAGAAAGAAAGAAAGGAGGGAGGGAGGGACAGAGGGAGAGAGAGAGAAAGGAAGGAAGGAAGGAGGGAAGGAAGGAAAGAAAGAAAGAACATAAGTAAAATAAAATGAGATAAAATATAATAAATTTATTAAAATAAAAAAAATTATTATAAAAAAAACGGACGGATAGAACCCTAGGACAAATGGTGGAAGCAAAGCTATACAGACAAAATCTTACACAGAAGCATACACATACATGCTCACAAAAAGAGGAAAAGGGGAAAAAAATCATAAATCTTGCTCTCAAAGTCCACCTCCTCAATTTGGGATGATTCGTTGTCTATTCATGTATTCCACACATGCACGGTACATCAAGTTGATTGTGGAGCTTTAATCCACTGCTTCTGAGGGTCCTGGGAGAGATTTCCCTTTCTCTTCTCTGTTATCATAGCTCCCAGGGGCTCAGCTTTGGGTTTGGCCCCGCCTCTGTGTGTAGGTCGCTAGAGGGCGTCTGTTCTTTGCTCAGACAGTATGGGGTTAAAGGAGCAGCTGATGCGGGGGCTCTGACTCACTCAGGCCGGGAGGAGGGAGGGGCACGGAGTGCGGGACGAGCCTGCGCCGGCAGAGGCCGGCGTGACGCACCAGCCTGAGGCGCGCCGTGCGTTCTCCCAGGTAAGTTGTCCCTGGAACCCAGGACTCTGGCAGTGGCGGGCTGCACAGGCTCCCCAGAAGAGGGGTGTAGATAGTAAACTGTGCTCACACACAGGCTTCTTGGTGGAGGCAGCAGCAGCCTTAGCATCTCATGCCCGTCTGTGGAGTCCGCGCTTTGAGCCGCGGCTTGCGCCCGTCTCTGGAGCTCCTTTAAGCAGCGCTCTTAATCCCCTCTCCTCGCGCACCAGGAAACAAAGAGGGAAGAAAAAGTCTCTTGCCTCTTTGGCAGGTCCAGACTTTTCCCCGGACTCCCTCCCGGCTAGCCGTGGTGTACTAACCCCCTGCAGGCTGTGTTCACGTCGCCAACCCCAGTCCTCTCCCGTTGCTCCGACCGAAGCTCGAGCCTCAACTCTCAGCCCCACCCGCCCCGGCGGGTGAGTAGACAAGCCTCTCGTGCTGGTGAGTGCCGGTCAGCCCTGATCCTCTGTGCGGGAATCTCTCCGCTTTGACCTCCGCAACCCTGTTGCTGTGCTCTCCTCTGCGGCTCCGAAGCTTTTGCCCTGCGCCGCCTGCGAAGGGGCTTCCTAGTGTGTGAAAACCTTTCCGCCTTTACAGCTCCCTCCCACTGGTGCAGGTCCCATCCCTATTCTTTTGTCTCTGTTTATTCTTTTTTCTTTTGCTCTACCCAGATACGTGGGGGGTTTCTTGCCTTTTGGGAGGTCTGAGGTCTTCTGCCAGCATTCAGTAGGTGTTCTGTAGGAGTTGTTCCACGTGTAGATGTATTTCTGTTGTATCTGTGGGGAGGAATGTGATCTCCGCGTCTTACTCTTCCGCCATCTTCCCAGAAGCCCCATTGTACCTAGTTTTATTGAGCTTTGCAGATATTGTGGGGTTTTTTTGTTTTTCTGTTTTAACAAATTGAAGATTTGTGGCAACCCTGCATCAAAGAAGTTTGTTAGCACCAGTTTTCCAACAACATTTGCTCATTTTGTGCCTCTGTGTCACATTTTGGTAATTCTTTTAGTATTTCACAGTTTTCAGTATTATTATACTTGTTATGGTGATCTGTGATCAGTGATCTTTGATATTACTATTGTAATTGTTTTGGGGCACAATGAACTGCACCAATATAAGACAGCAAACTTAATAAATGTCATGTGTATTCTGACTGCTCCATCAATCAGCTATTGCCATCTTTTTCCCTCTCCTCAGACCTCCCTATTCTCTGAGACACAGCAATATTGAAATTATGGCAATTAATAACTGTACAATGGCTTATAAATGTTCAAGTGAGAGGAAGAATTGCAGTTCTCTCACTTTAAATCAAAAGTTAGAAATAATTAAGCTTAGGAATGCATGTCCAAAGCTGAGGTAGGCTGAAAGCTAGGTCTCTTGTGCCAAACCAGGTTGTGGATGCAAAGGAAAAGTTCTTGAAGGAAATTAAAAGTGTAACTCCAGTGGACACATAAATTATAAGAAAGCAAGACAGACTTATTTTTGATATGGAGAAAGTTTTAGTGGTCTGGATAGATCAAACCAGTCACAACATTCCCTTAAATCAAAGCCTAATTCAGAGCAATGCCCTAACTCCCTAATTCTCCTCAATTCTGTCAAGACTGAGAGAGATGAAGAAGCTTCAGAAAATTTTGAAGCTAGCGGAAGTTGATTCATGAGGCTGAAAGAAAGAAGCCATCTCCATAACACCAAAATGCAAGGTGAAGCATTAAGTGCTGATGTAAAAGCTGCAGCAAGTTATCCAGAAGATCTAGCTAAGATAATGAAGGTGGCTACACTAAACAACAGATTTTCAATATCGACAAAACAGCCTTCTATTGGAAGAAAATGTCATCTTCTTTGATATCTAGAAAGGAGAAGTCAATGCCTGGCTTCAAAGATTCAGAGACAGGCTGACTCTCTTGTTAGGGGTTAATGCAGCTGGTGCCTTTAAGCTGAATATATTCCCTTTACTGCGGTGGTCTAGAACTGAACCCACTGTGTCTCCGGTATGTCTGTGGTCATATGTATACATTCTAACCCCATAGCTACTCTCCCCACCACCAAGGTCTGAATCTGACTCTTCCACTTTTAGAGTTTTATTATTACAATTGTCTCTTCTCTTCCTGTCTCTGCAGGCACACACCAGGATTGAGATTTGTTTTCCCTTCTACACAATCTTCCCCCACCTAAGAAGTAAATAAAAGATAATTTTAAAAATATGGCTATGGGGTAAGGCACATATGGCTTTGAGTTTAATCTCTTGATTACTTTCTAGTTGGGTGAAATTGAACAGTATATGTAAGCTCCTGAACCTGTTTCTTTGAAATGTGATAAAGCTGAGACCTACTTGGAAGTGGTGGTGTGTGAATTACACAGCTAACAGATGTAAAGAATATGGCCCAGGCTCTGACACATAGTTATTGCTCAATAATTTGTAACTTATGGTATTATCCTTGCCTCAGCCTAGTTCCCTTATCTTTAGCTATCCCAAGTCTGGAGAGTCTCTGTGGATCTGATGCTTGGATAGCCAGCTTTCCTGGCTGGGCAGAGCCAGGATTGTGGCAATCCAGAGATTCTGATTGTGGTCTGGGTACTGGACCCAGTTTGCACAAAGTTATGGGAGAACAAAGATAATGTTTTTGTTAGGGGCAAGAAGGCTGGTGAAGGAAAGTTGCGGGTTCTAAAGAGTGATGTCACCAATTAAATGGAAATGTTGGTGATTAGAGTAGATTTAGTTATAGGAAACACTGTCCAGAAACAGTAGACATGCATGTGGGTGACTGTATATGCATTTTCCACCTCGTAACAATTTCTAGAAATAATACCATGGCAGCTGCAGCTAGGTCATTTCCAGAATCATTACTTTTGCTATCAAAATGCTCCTATAAAATAAATAAATTAGGGTTAAACTTCAAACAAGTCATAGAAGTGGTCATAATATTTCAAGGACAACAAGGAAAAATTACTACCTACTTGGTCCTTTGATGGAGAGAAAGTGTTCATCTTGTAGTACTTTTATGCCTAGGCATACCATGCAGATAAGTAGGATTGATAATACAATGAAGCCCGTTCACACTTAAGTATATTTAATAAACCAGCAGACATAATGAGTGAACTCAAACCATTTCTCACTTTTGCTAGTGGTAAAGAATTAGAAAGCAGAACGGCTCTGTAGATGTTCTAACTTGGGTGCTTAGGGGGATGTATATTATCAAAGAGAGGGGAGCAGGTACAAAAAACAGAATACTGGGCCTCTGATGACTGACTTTGAAGGTCTCCAAATTTTTCCCAGGCTGTGCTTCTTATCTTAAAAAAAAAAAATTAAGAGTTATGTTTTCCTGTCTATGGTGTAGTTTAGGAAAACATTGCTCATAATTATGCTGTAGTGGAGGAATGATATATAGAGAGCTGGAGGTGGTAATGAGAGTTATAATACTTATTTGGATTTTCCAGTGCTTTAGGTACAGGGAAACTCTAACTCATGATTAGCTGAAATAAATAAGCAGACAATTCAAGAAGCTTTTATAACTTTACTTGTTTTACCACAAGTCAGTAAGGAACAATCAACCAAAGTGCATTTTAATTATCAAGGCATGATAGACTATAACTAAATGGTGTATTAAAAAGTTGCTGGTGATAAATCAATATAATTGAAACCATACGTGTGCTAATTCCTAATTGATGATTGCATGCACTTGTTGTCAGAGCAGCACAAGCAGAATAATTACATGCCGTCACTCTAGCTCTTAGGAAATTGAGGGCCTATGTCAAAAGAGAGAGCTCTAATTCAGGGATTTGCTAAGTCCTATGATCAAATTTCCAAGAGCACAACTGGGAACACATTCTAGCTTCATAGGAATTTTCTTATTTATTTGAACTGGAAAGTAACAACCTGTATTTAATCAACTGGAGCTAGATCATTTCACTGAAAATATAGCCTTCGTAATGTTATCAAACTATTCTGGCTTGGATGGTCTTGAAAAATTAGATCTCTTTTATTTGATACGATAACATTAACTGAATATAAATAAGTTATTTTAGGGATTTTGTTATCAAATCTAGAGTAATAGAAAAATATGGCTCCAACTTTCAGTGCACTAAATGCCATTTATATGATAGCAATCTTTAGCTACAGTTTGGGTATGAAGAATATGCTTGTCTAGAAAAACACTGGACCAGGAAATTTAACTAAACTTATTACTAAAATAATATATAGTCCTACACATGCATGAATTCATTACTTAATTTCAAAAGCAATTGTTGGCTGTATTCCAGACTTATTTTAGGTAGAAGTGGTTCATTAAATGTGGAATCCATTTTTAAGGAGCTCACAGTCTAGAGGGTAAAATGGATATGAAAATACTTGCTATGAAATATGATAAACACATCATAATATGTATATGTAAGGTATAATAATGGACAAGAAGAGCTAGTAATGAACTATGCAGAAGAGAGTTTGGGTAGGTGAGGGAAGCTTCAGTAGATTGACGAGAACATTTCAGGCATACAAAGTACGGAATAGAGAATACAACCCATGCATTTAGTTCATCTTAGTGAAATAGAACAGCAACAACAATAATAGCAACAAAATGAGAGGGTAGAGCGGAAGGGGAAATACTGAGGGAGATGCATGTAGAGAAGTAAGCAGTGTGTATAGTACAGTATGTCAGAAAATATAATACTAATGTGTTTGAAATAATTTAAGCAGGCAAGTATCATAATTATATTTAAGAAATGTATTAATTTTAGAATTATTTTTGAAAGATTGCTATGGAAGTAGATGTTGACATTCTTCTTTCCTGGGGGATTGGACAGGCTGGCAATAATTGGTTAATGTTCAATTAGGTAAGAGTTAGGTCCAGCTGATGTTATCACAGATAAAGTTGGTGAGCTTGTGATTATGTTTCACAAAGAAAGTACTTGAGGAAGCACCATTTTATTAAACTTGTAAACTTTCCAGCCATTTTAGAATATGTGCAAAAAGAGGTATGAGTACCTCTATTCAAATTTTGACCCCAAGAGCTGCAGGTCTATTGCCTCTTCACAACCCAAATTCTCAAAGTCCCAGCACTCAGATTTCACCCTCTATTTACTACTTAATATTGATCAATCTAACAAACCATTTTCACTATTGATGCCATTCTTGGTGAAGGCATCTTACTCCATGTAATTGGTGATTTTTCATCCGTTTCTCACTAGGGCACTCTGTGACATTTGAAAACCCAAAATTCTACCTTGACGCTGGTGCCATTATCTATCTAACCTGGTTCCCCTCCTGTTATTCTAGAACTCATTCTCCTCACAGAATCATCTTCTTCCACCCACTTCTTAAATACTGGTTTTCTTTAAAATAGCTTCTTTACCCTCTCTCCTATGATCCACACTCATAGTCAATACTTTACTAGATGTCAAACTTCTGAAATCTTTCTATAGAACTGATAGCATATTTTAATGTGTTAACATGAATTTATCATAGCAGTTGTAACACAAAAATGATACAAACAGAACACCATATGAAGACAAAAGCAGAGATCAGGGTGATAGCTTAGAATACAAGAAAGGCCAAAGATTGCTAGCAAACCACCAGAGCTAGGAGAGACTTGGAACAGATTCTCCCTCATGGCCTTCAAAAGAGACCACTTTTGGGGCTTCCCTGGTGGTGCAGTGGTTGAGGGTCCGCCTGCCGATGCAGGGGACACGGGTTCGTGCCCCGGTCTGTGAAGATCCCACATGCCGTGGAGCGGCTGGGCCCGTGAGCCATGGCCGCTGAGCCTGCGCGTCCAGAGCCTGTGCTCCGCAACAGGAGAGGCCACAACAGTGAGAGGCCCACGTACCGCAAAAAAAAAAAAAAAAAAAAAAAAAAAAAACAGACCACTTTTGTAGACACATTGATCTTGGACTTCCAGACTCCAGAACTTGAGACAATAAATTTCTGTTGTTGAAGCCATTTGGTTGTAGTATTTTGTTATGGAAGTCCTAGTGAACTAATACACTGTGTCTGACTACCTGGTAGACACAAAACTATACAGGAGTAGAATGTATTCCTGACCAACAATTACTGGTTATATATATTAATGATTGTCATTGTTGTTTAATAGGCATTTCTATACTTTTTTTCTGGTTTCCTAACTAGATTGTTGTTCTCCTAGGAATAGAAATTATGTTTTATACTACATTTGTAATATTCTATAATTTGTAATATATTTTAATGTTTAAATAGTCTTAAAGAGTCAGTTGCTTTATCATATGCAACAATTATGCCATCATTAGGTAAAAAAAAAAAATTTCCAATCAGGCATCAATAGGTCCTATTTACTGTTTAGTTATTTCATATACTGTAGAAGAAGTACATTACTGAAGATATCTACTGACAAATGGGATAGCTATGAAGGATTGATTCCATTCAATGACAATGTGAATAAGTTCAGAGACAAAGATGTCAAATAATCCATATTCTTTCAGGTATTTTTTTTCCTACTGTCCAATCAGTAATTTTGATGTCTACTATTAAAATTATCTCTGGGCTTCCCTGGTGGCACAGTAGTTAAGAATCCACCTGCCAATGCAGGAGACACGGGTTCGAGCCCTGGTCCGGGAAGATCCCACATGCCGCGGGGCAACTGGGCCCGTGAGCCACAACTACTGAGCCTGTGCATCTGGAGCCCGTGCTCCGCAACAAGAGAGGCCGTGACAGTGAGAGGCCCGCACACCGCGATGAAGAGTGGCCCCCACTCGCTGCAACTAGAGAAAGCCCTTGCGCAGAAACGAAGACCCAACACAGCCAAAAATAAATAAATAAAAATAAATTAAAAAAAAATTATCTCCATAGTCAAAATAATTCTTTTCAAAAGCTCTTACTAATTGCAAGTATGTTTTTTTGAAGACTAACATATTAATGTTCTAGCATAGATGAGGTATGATAACCAGAGAGAGCTGTGAAACTGGAAACAGCAAAGCTCAAGCCAAATCAGCTATGGGAATACTGAGGAAGAGATTCAGGTCCCAGGACCCTGTCACAGGTGCTGTATTATGGTGATGCTCAAGCCTGTTGAGTCACCGCCCTCAGTGACTCTAGGGACCATAATTTAAATAAAAATGAGGGGAATATACAAAAGACAATATAGCATACTTCACAATTTTGTTTGGGGCTGACTGTAAATCTACAAGTCCCAATGATGCCCATAAGAACAATTACATGAAGTTAAAAAATAAAAGTTTTTTTTTGTTTGTCTTTGTTTGTAAGGAAAGGAGGATAAAGTATTAAAGCAGACAGATAAATTCTTATTTTATAGTACATTATAAAGAGGTGATGATTTCCACATTATCTAGGTCAAGATTATTCCACCTTTATCCTGAGATTTATTTTTTGTAGCTTCCTTCAATATAAAACATTTTCTAGCTCACATTATGAGACACTTTCATTATTCCTGAGCATGTTCTAGTTTTCTAATGCATTAAAATGTATTATACATTTAGTGGCTTAAACAAGCAATTATTTATTGTGTCAGAAATCCAGGCATGGTGTGGCTAACTTCTCTACTTAGATTGAAATCAAGGTTTTGGCTGTGCTCCTTTCTAGAGACTGGGTGAAAATCAATATCCAAGCTCATTCAACTTGATGGTCTAATTCAATTCCTTGTGACTGTAGAACTGTAGTTTTAGGACATTTCCTCTGGCTATAGGTCTTACAGCCATCCACATTCATTACTACATGCCTCTCTCAATCTTCAGACCCAACAATGGTGAATCTCTGTGGAATCAAATCTCTCATATTTGAATCTTTCTTCAGGAATAGCACAGTCTCTTTCAAGGGTTCAAGACCTTAAAAGAGCACCCGGAGGTCAGCTCCACCAAAGATAATCGCTCATTTTTACAGTCAGCTGTGCCATATTATTATCTAATCACAGGAGTGACTCTCCCATCATATGCTCAAGCCCTGGGGACTATACAGAGCTTGTACACCAGAGGGCAGGAATCTTGGGGGCCATATTCTAGTTCTACCTACTAAAGGGTGCTAATAGACAATTAATGTTTTTTATTGATACTGACACATAGTGAGAGGTACATTCTCTTCAGTTTTCACATGTCATTTTCCTAACTCAAGCCCTCATTTTCTCTCCTTCAAACTCTTATAATAGCTTCTCAATAGAAGTCTCTATTTCTTGTATTTCTGCCTCCTAACTGTGGCATTACCTTCAAGCACAATTATGATCACTGAGACTCTATTACTCAAAATCTTTTACTGTCTCCCTAGTGCCTCTTAAATAAGACAAAATTTACTTCTATAAAATGTCCATCATAATCTGCATTAAAGCCATCTTTCTCGAATTATGTTTTGCCATACTCTCTCATTAACTATAGGCTCCAGCCAAATTAACCTCTTGATCTTTCTCACATTTTCCTGCTTATGCACCCTTGTAAATAATTGTATTTCTATCTGGAGGTCCTTTTCCCTCATTTTTCCACAACTAAATTCTATCTATGTTTCCAGGACATTTTCGAGAGCAACTTCTTCATGAAGCATTTTGTGACTGCTCTCAGAACCCCTATAGCTGTACCAAATTTTGGCACTATTCACCTAAGTAGAAAGTTATAAACAGCATTCATTTTCAAATTTTATAGCCTTTACTACAACTTTAAGTCCCTTGAGGATAGGTAGTGTGTTTTATCAATATTTGTATTCTCCACAGTACCATGCATATAGTTAGTAATGTATAAATAGTTGTTGAATAATTACTTAAAAGTGGTCACTCTTTACATTCCTGACCTCCTAATAAGTTTTCTTTTCCAACCCAACTTATTATGAGAAATTAATACTGTTGATTGGTTGGTTTTATTACCAATAATTATGATTGAAGTAAATTAAGAAGACTATTTCCAGTTAATCACTTTCTTCGTTACCTAATTTACCCTTCTGGCCCTGCTTGAAAATAATGTCTTAATCCTGAAGCCTTAATGAAGTTATTCACACTGAATACCCAGTTAGATTGTGTTTTATGCAATAAATTTTCTATTCTGTGCTCAGCCTAAAGATGCAGATTCCTGGGATGCTAAAAATTAAACTTTTACCTAAGAATGTTCCTTACTGCTGGACATACTTCATATATCTAGATTTTTATTATGTTGATACCAGAACTCTCTATATTACTGTAACCTATTATAGGTAGATGAATCTTAGAAAGAGTAACACATTAAAGATAATAACGTTAAAAGACTGTAAAGAAATAATGCTGAATGAAAAATTCAATTGTTTTCCATGCTAATGGAAAATACTTTAGAATATGTAAATAAAGTTAACAAATAATCAGAAACACTATTTGGCTTTAAAGATTGCAATTGCTTTCAGGATTAAATCCCTTTTTATTAACAATGTTTTCCATACTTGAGAAAGTATTACTATTTAGGATGGCAAATATGGTTATAAAAATGAAGAAGAAAAAATCTAGATATAATAGAACTCAGAAACTCAACAATACACTAGGAAATTAAAAAAAAAATTGACTCCCTGGATTCAGATAGGTAGGGTTTAAAAATAATTTTTAATCAGAATGGATAAATATTGCTCAGAGATCAGAATATATAGAGTACTGACATTATTTCTCACCCATATACCTGACAGACATTACTAATCAATCATGCTATTCTTTCACTCTATGTGGGACATAGGCTCAGATTCACTCTTGAAATAACATTGCTATTGCTTATCAATGTAAACTGGAACAAAAGGTGAAGCCTAGTTACTCTCTGTAAAATAGATCTCTGTCTTTTCAAATGATACCAGCAAACCTTAAAAATCAAGGAGGCTGGCAAAATTCTCTTACACTCAAAGTATCTAGACATAACTCATTCTCAACAAAGTCTTTCATATACATATCATGTTTCATCTTTTCTTTCTTTTTATCTGACTAATTCTTTACTGTTCACCTTTCCCAGGTGTGGTGATATAAGCTGAGCTGGTAAACACAGTTTATTAAAAAAATTGATGGTGCTGAGTATACCTGCATAAATCATGCTGTCCTGGGCTACTAAGATGGCAAGAGAGTGAGACAGTTTTTGTCTGTTTGTTTGAATTTCATATATAGCAGGAAGAATCTTTGAGATGATTTATCCTGAAAACTCATTTTACCAAATGGTGAAACTGGGGCTACAAGTGCCAGCGTTATGAAATTGAGAGTAAATAGCAGAGATGAAAATAAGATACACATATTTAGGGCCCAAGGAATTAACTTGGTTTGGATCTACTTATGGTTTTGTCCCAAAGAATCATTATTGGGTTCATTGGCCCAAACATTAGGGAAGAGGAAAAAGTCTTTCCTCTCTTTACAAAGACCTATTCCATTAGTCAGGCTTGAAGTTCTGTTCTTTCTCAACAACACAATAAAATCTTATTTTTCTTAATTTACTTGTTTGCCATCCAAACCACACTAGCACAAAACAAAGCTTTTTCTTGACCCTGCTGGCTTTGGTATCTAATCCTATTTTATTGTTTCCTCAGTTGGCCAGGTTTTTATATAATCTCCCTTGCATTGTGGTGTAAATATTCTGATTAGTCTCTGCACCTGGCCTTTCCTTATTCTTTTCACCCACAAACCTTCATTAGACTAACTTTAAACACAGATGTCATTGAAGCCGTTTCCCATTCTTTATAGAAAAAAGTCAAATTTTCTCTGTACAGCTTTACTAGACCTCCATAATCTGACTTTATCTTCTTTTCTTCCTACTCCTTAACTTAAAAAATTTCCTACTCTGGACTAATCTCACTCCCTCCAGAAGTGCCATGCTCATTATCAAGTTCTTACTGTCTACTCTACTTAGAATGTTTTTCCAGGCTCCCCAATCCCACTCTGCTCAGGGAACAGTTTAAAACTCCATGGATTCTCCATCCAAGGACAATACTCCTCATTCTCTGAAATCCAGGAAAGGGTGTGTATGTGTTTCTTTTTATTATGGAGTAAAGCACAACATTAAGAGTGTAGGCTTTGGAAACATGCAGATGTGGATTTGAGCCCTGGCTCCAATACTAAACCACGGGTGTGGATTTGCAATCTGAGGCAGTTTCTTCACTTGTAAACTGGGGATTACAGCATTTACCTCTAGTGTTTGTTTTCAGGATTAAATGAAGTTAGTGTCAAGTATCTAACACAGTGTCAGCCAGAGGAAGCCTGCCTAAATGGTAGCTGCCAGTTCTCTCCCATTTATATTATTACCCAGTTGAATTCTGTATGTATCTTATTTCTCTAACTGGTATGTTATTACCTCCAGGATAGGGACCCTATCTTTTGTGTCCCTGCTCAGGTCTATGATTTTTTATAGTGGAAAGGATATTAAAACTGTTATCAGATAATATGGTATTGTCTCTTATGTGTCTGCGTAAACAGCTGATCTTTTCAGCCTCTTTCTTCATCTGTAAAATGAAAACAAAAACACCTCTTGGGCTATTAAAAGAATTAAGAAATGCAGCATTTACAAACAGGCTTCAAAATTATATATTTGTATACAATTTAAAGTCTCATTTTGGTAGTTAATAGTATTTTACTAGTTAATAATAACAGAAAATAAATGTTTAAAGAATTCCAAAAAGAAGATGGAACCCAATGTTCAAGATTATATTGCTATTTTTGGGAGTCAGATGACAGTCAAGGAAAATATAAGGGCCTAAGTGTTTAGCTAGGTGATTCTCACATAACATGGTAGCTCCATGCAAATATTTCATAATTGTAGTAATCCTAAAGAATGCTAAGTTAATTGCAATTTGAAGTCATAAGGCAATGCACACAGATATCAAGTCTTTACATAGAGTACATAGTGGAGCAATTCTCTACAAAACTTCCTTTAACTCCAGTGTAATGATTGATGCCCTTCTTTTAGAATAATCCTCTACTGCTATAAGTCTGTGTTAAAAATTTTTTCAGAAATGATAAATGCTTCACTCTTAACATTCTGTATTGAGCTTTTCTGATTCATCTTGAACCCAGTGTTGACTGTTATATAGCATGTACAGAATAACCATAAAGAATATCACATATGGTCTGGGCCAATGGTCTGATCTTTGCTGTGATGCTTTTTTAAGCTAAAACTTTCATATTTTTGAATAAGACAATAACACTTAAGACTATCAAAGAGCAGATTATATGGACATTCAGCTTTTTCCCAAATATTTTATGAGTTTTTACTAGGTGCTGGAAATTAAGTGATGAGTGCCACAGAGTTCTTAGCCACATGGCACTATTCTAGTTAGGGGAATTCAAAATAAACAATTGAGCTAATAAATATAAAATACTAAGTCAAATGTTCTGAAAAAAATAAAAAATAAGGCAAGGGAAAGAGTCCAAAAGTGCTGAGAGCAAGAGTTTGGGTGCTCTTTTAGGCTGGGCTCTCTGGCAAGCCCTCCCAGAAAAGGTGACATTTGAAAACTGTTCACAGTGAAGTGAGGGAAACCAGCCATGCAAGACCTGGGAAGAGAGCACTGAAAGTAAAAGAGGTCAGAAATTTCAAAGTCCCCAAATGAGATTTTGGCATTTTTTGAAGAACATGTTATACTCGTTAAATTCTTTCTTCTTGAAAACCATAGTATATCTGTCTCCGACACTGAACCTGACTGCTTGCTTCACTGAGGGTGTGGTGATAAAAGATTTGATTCAGGATATATTTTGAGAGTTAGGCCAAAAGTCAGATGAGCTGTATCTGGGATGTGAGGGAAATAGAGAAGCTAAGGATTACTTGTGGGTTTTCAGTCCTAGCAACTGGGTGAATGGCAGCATCATTTACTAGATGTTGAAACTAAGTAAGGAGGTTCCTTTCAAGTTTAAGTTGCTTCTTTAATCCAAATGGAGATGTGGACTATGCAGCAAAGCATATGAGTCTGGGGTTCACTAATGATTTTTGGAGCCTCTTAACTCTCTAATCTTTTAAGAATAAATAAACTTAATACAGAAAATTTCACCTGAGTTTTCAGTAAGATTTTATGGATTATGCCCTATGCCAACTTAGCAACAAGAAGAAACAGAGGAGTGAATTATTGAAGGCAGCTGGATTTAAAGAATTGTGCCTGAAAGAGCATGGCTGGAAATATATTCAAAGGTTCTAGCAAACATTTTGTTAGAAATAACTTACTCTGATGTGGATCCAATCCTGTATTTATGTTGTACCTGCCTTTATAAGTAAGTTGCAGAATGTCCTTTCAGCTTGTAAACTGCCTTACATTCTCTAATTTTTTGAATTTTTGTAATTCAATAACTAGTTCTCAAGAGGAAATAGAATGACCAGTGTATCAGTCAAGGTTCAGCTGAAGTTAATAAAAACTACTTTATCCAGTTTAAGCAAAAAGAGATTTAATACAGGGAATCAGTTGCTTATGCAACTGTTGAAAGGGCTGGAGGTACCGGCTCTAGGCTGAGCTTATAAAAGTATTCCCAGAAGAGCACTGCAATAAAAAACAGATGTATACTATATTCCGTGGTGCAGAGATCATTCTACATTTTCTTATATATTAACTAGTTTAATCCTCACTAAGTATTTTTACCTAGTGACTTATTCAACAACTAGTAAATGGCAGATCTTGTGTTTGAATCCAGGCATTGTAGCTCCTAAATCTGTGCTCCTAACCATTGTGCTCTATTGCCTCTCTAGGTACTGACCTAGCATAAGTAAGTGGTTATTTCTGCCAGGATCAAGAACTTAACGGAATTAGGAAGTAGCTGCCCAAATTGCTGGGTCTAGGACCATACTGTTTCAACCCCATCCATGCCAGCCGAGTGAAAAGCCCCATGACTCATAAAACCAGGGTACAGACATTGGGACTTCTGATACTGAAGCCAGTAGAAAACCAGTAACAGCAGAGTTTGAACCTGACTACCTCGTATCAATTGTTGTAGGAGAGAGTCTGCTTGGTGAAAGTTTGATGACTTGTAGATGTAGCCTTCAGGTTTGCAACCTCTTGATTTCAATAAAATTACAAAAGACATGAGTATTTTATCTATAGTGCATGTTACAGCCAGGCATAATACTGTGTGGATAAGGTGAGCCTAAAACTGAGGCCAATAGATAGCACTGTTTAGAAGCAAAGCGTAAACTTTGCATTTACAAATGTACCACACTTACTAATGGTTCTACATTTTCTTTGATGCCAGAACAATTGATGATACTTGGGAAGGTCACACCTTCAAATTCTCATGATGCAATATGCAGAAACTTGTTATTCTCTGAGTATTTCAATAGCCAGTGCTCTGTCTACTTCTATGCCTTGGTTCCTGTCTCCATTATCAGGGCAAAGGGAATTAGACAGTGTTACATGATGGAAGCCTCCTGATTAAAGGATAGAACTGTAGCGATACCTACAGGTTTTTTGATTCTTCTTTTCCTGGTTGCATTATGTATAAAATAAATCACTATCCTCATAGGTTACTCTTTCCTTCTCCTGGAATAATTCTGGCTTCTTCTGGTTTACAATAAAGGAAAGAGTCCATGTAAATCAGGATCTGCTTCATCTTCCATATTAAAATTCTAAAGAAAATCTCAAGAAACTATAATTATGGAAAATCAAGTAAAATTGAAACAAACAATTTTAACGTTGCGAGTATAGTCCCTTCAGCGATTTTAATCCTAAACAACACGAGCTCCATGTCCTTCAAGCTAAACTTGAAAGTTTAGATATGGCTCTTGCACTTACCTGGTTTGCAATTTTAAATGTTACCTCTTTTATTTTTCTTAGCCTAAGTATCCTCAATCATGGAAGCAAAATAACACCATTCACCCCACAAGATTATGAGATCCATAATATGTGCTGGATAGATGATTTTAGAAAATAGGGAATAGTGAGTTAGAATGGGACAGCTTGTATTTCAGACCCCTGCTCCAACACTTGTGAGCTCTATGACCTTGAGCAAGTCATTAAAGCTCTCTAAGCCTATGTTTTCTCATTTGTCAAATGGTGAAACTAAAAATAGGATTTTCAGTGGGTTCTTGTAAGATTAAATGAAACAATGTGAGTGATGTGCTGGATCTTATGACTTCCATGTATAAAATACTAATTAAATATTAATAAACACTAGTAAAGATACACAGACTTTTGTTTCTTCACCGGAGTTCCAGTGTTTATAACCATGCATTATCTGAATAATAATAATAATTATATAATAATATTAATAATATATCAAACTTGCCAGCCACACAATCTCATGGGACAATTCTTTAAAATAAATTTCTCTCCTAATATATATAATATATATATTAATATATATAATATAATATAATAATATTAATAATATATAATAATGTTCGAATCCCCTAACCTCATGACCTGCTTCCTGTTTGAGCACTGGGCTCCTGATTCATGGCTCTATGTAATTTGTTTTTTTTTTCCCCTGGTAGTCTTGAATTGGATCTAAATCCAGTTTACTTGTTTGGGTAATTATTTGGTAATAACTATCAGAAAAAAATTGAAACACTGACATTTGTAGAACTATTTATATCGAAGAGACTTAGCTATGAAGATAGAAAGAAAATGCAATTCTTTAGGTAGGAGAGAGAAGAGAAATACAAGAATGAGGAAATGTCACTTTATGAGAAAATTTCTTTGGTGTTTGGTTTCTAACAGCAGAAATCATAAGGGAAGATCTTTTTTGAAATTATTTTGCCAATTAGGCTAGCATAGTCTCAAAAGCTTGACTTCAGCCTTCCTGATGCAGTGTGTATTTGGAACGCTGAACAGAATTTTCATGGTTTACCTGTCTCATTGCAGCAAAGATGTGCCCTCAAGAGCATTAGATAATTTTCCAATCTCTTTTTTTTAATAGAATTATATTACCTTTCTTTTTAGTTTATTATTATATCTTAAATTTTAGTTTTTGGCTGCAGTGGGTCTTCGTTGCTGCGTGCAGGCTTTCTCTAGTTGTGGCGAGTGGGGGCTACCCTTCGTTGTGGTGCGCGGGCTTCTCACTGCGGTGGCCTCTCTTTGTTGCGGAGCACGGGCTCTAGGTGCACGGGCTTCAGTAGTTGCAGTGCGTGGTCTCTAGAGTGCAGGCTCAGTAGTTGTGGTGCACAGGCTTAGTTGCGCCGCAGCATGTGGGATCTTCCTGGACCAGGAATTGAACCTGTGTCCCCTGCATTAGCAGGTGGATTCTTAACCACTGTGTCACCAGGGAAGTCCAATAATTCTCCAGTCTTAATAATACCTAATTCAAAACTAGGACTAAATAATTTTTATATTTCCCCTGCTGGGAAGGAGGCAAATCAGTACAAGTATTGATAAGTTTGTTAGGTCTCAAATATGTCTAATTTTTAGCATTACTCAGACTCTGGAACTGTTAACCTAACATACACACACACACAGACACACCCTGACATTTGATAAATGAAGCTAATATTCATGGAACCAAATTTTGACTCATCACTGCAGATAAGGTGTTTGTGTTACATGGAGGTTGGCTTTCTGCTATTTATATTCATTTAAAAATAAAAATAAATAAAGCATAGCAGATGTGTTAGAGACTAAAATAGATAATAGTATGCATCAAACTACAGGGAATATTATAAATATAGTATTAATCTCATTTAGTTATTTGTACCAGTAGATCCTGTCATCAGTTGAAAGATTCTTAATCAATCTATTAATATTGTCTTCATAATTTCATTTTCATACAGGTACTTGGAAGCTCTGAAAGCCTGGACTAAAAAATCTGAATAAGTTCAAGGTATTGGGGCAGCTAATTCAATTTTAGAAGTCCTTAAGTTGTTCATTAATGCTGTAGCCAGAAACTAGAACGTTTAGTGTGTCACTTTTTATGGAAAATAAATTTCCCTCTCTGTGGAACTGTAGCATGGATAATACTGATGAAATGTTTTAAAGGACAGAAAAGAGATCCTGGATAAGTTATGGTGTGCAAAATTCTCTCTCTCTCTCTCCTCCTTTTTTCACTTAAGGGAGAAAGGATAATAAGCTCAAAATGAGTGAATTGACATTCAATCTCCTGGGAAAAAATATCAGTAGTTTTAGTTCCATTCCCTTGTTCTAGACTAGAAATGAACCTGCCATTTACTCTGGAAAATAGATGAGAAAGGACTTGTTTGTTGGGAAATCCCAGTTATTTGTGGGATTTTTGAACATTTCTTATGTTAATGTATGAGAGGGATTTATAGTTTAAGACAAACTTCCTGACCGCACAAAGATAATAGAGAAACCATTTACCATCTGTGTCTGTTTCTACTGTAATTTAAGGTTAGATCTGTAGAGTGAAGTCAGTTAGCACAGGGTGGTCTTTTCTATCTTAAAGGAGTTAATAAGACATTGTGAACTCTTTTTGTTCAAAATTTAACCTATTACTTTATGACCTTAATCCCATTTTAAGATTGTAATTAAATAGTCCCTAAACTATCTTCTTTTGCTGAAGACAATGGCATAATTTCAGGGCAAGTGTTTATCAGTTTAAGGTTGTGAATTGATTTGCCATAAATGAATATACCCTCTATCTTCCTTTAACACTCTTCCAACATTATAACACAATGAATCAAACTAGAATGAGTGTTAAATATCTGAAAATGGTCTGCATCCCTGCCTTCTTCTCTTGTCCCTCTAGAAATTATTTGCCGTAGAGCAGAACAAGTGATCTTTTTCACTTTTTAAATTAAAACCCTTCAAATATGTCTCACTGCATTTAGAATAAAATTCAGTTTCCTTACTAAGTACTAAAAGTAAGTAGTACCTTTATGATCTATCTCAGCTTTTCTATCTTAGCTTTTCCGCTTTGTCATCAGTGTCGCATTTGCTCAATATCTCTAGCAACACTATCTTCCTTCTATTCTTGGAACATGTGACTCTCTGTCCCTGACCCAGGACCTTTGCACATGCTATCCCATCTACTTTTTCCCACTCCTCACATGCTTAGGTCCTTCTTACCCTTCAGGTCTCAGTTGAAATATCACCTCCATTGATGAGATCCACCTGTCTTAGACTCCTTTTTGGTTTACTTTATGGCTTTAATCACAATTTATAAGTATTTTATTTAATTGTCTGATGATTTCTTTATTGTCTGCTTCTACTCTTCCACGAAGTAGAAGTGCCAAGAATTCAGGAAGAAAATTGCCAATCTTTTTGCAGAGAACAGTGTCTACTTAGTACACAATCACCACCAAATCAAACCAGGCTTATCCTCCTCAGTCCTGAACTTTTATGCTCCTTTCCATCATTATAAGTTATTCTTCCTGCAGGGATCCACTTTGGAGACTTTGGTGTGGTATCATTGCCTGGGTATCGTACCTGAAATGACAAAATATTTGAGTGGTTTCAAACATGGGTTTATAACAAGCTTCACAGGAATCAGATAGTAGAACTCATTTAACTGCAGAGGGCAGTGCTGTCTAATGTGCCGAACAGCAATCCCCTGACTCACAACCAACACTGTTTATTTCACATTCGATGTCCTTTGATGAATGCGCTAAAATTCTTTCATTACTGTTTTAGCAATGTGCTCTGCAATTACACTTTAGAAATGACACATAAGAAATATCAGAGTTTTAGCTACGAATGTATCAGAGTGTTTCTTAAATTAACTGAATGACCCTTAAGAAATGATTTTTTGAAAAATTGTAGATACTTGCATTTGATCCTAACTTCTGACTTCACTTCCTTTAATCTCTCCTTTAAAAAATGCTTTTGGGATTTAATCAGATTTAGCAGTAAGTAATGCAACTGCCAAGCAGCCTCATTAATTTTTAGAGAGCTAAAATAGATTTAGAATCTAAAAGCATTTTCTCTCATGCTCTTGCTTACAAATTTTCTGGCCTCTTGTCTTCCTTATCCCATCTACCTTCTACACACTGCCAGATTAATCTCTAAAGCATATCTCTGATGGGTCACTCTTTTCTGAACAATCTTTAAAGGTGCCTGATTGCTTAGTTAGCATTACTTAGTTTTCAAGACCCTCCAATTGTTACTTGATATCTGCTTTCCAATCTTATTTCCAATCTTATTCCAATAGCTACTCTAGCTATTTGAAAAAGCTCCAGACTTACCTAGAACTGCCCTTCCCATGTCTTTGCTTGTGCTCTTTAGCAGCTAGCCTAACCTGCCTCAGGGAGAGATCCTCTAAAAAACCTGGTAGAAAACTGAAAGGCCTGGATTTCTGCCATTTTCTTGGCCTTAGTTTTACTTTATGAATATTGGGAAAGTCTGCTCTTACTTTCATGAACTATGCTATGAATAAATTCCCTGATATGAGGAAGAGGCTTCCTTTTCAGAGTGGTGATCAGACAAAAGTTTGAGATGCCAAGTGTGAGGGAAGGAAGGGACTAGCTATTAGGAAAGTGGTTTGTCTTTGTTACGCTTTTCAGTACTTGACCTTCTTTATTTTAGTCATTGTTTTCTTTTCTTGTCCTCCCCTCCCCTTTAAAAGTATATAATGTGTCATGAACCTGTGTATGTTACATGTCATCTTCATATGAGATGTTTAGAAGATATTATGTAATCTTCTCAGGGTGTATTTATATTACAGCTCCAGTGAAATTGGGAAAAACAAATATTTTCTTTACCAATAAGAGGCATAAAGTATTAACGACAAATTAAAAAGCTTTTTTTTTCTTTCTGTCATTCTTTTCTTTTCTTCTTCCTTTATACAAGCAATATTTTTTCCCTATTGATGAATCACACCATTAAGCAGTCACAAATATGAAAGGAAGCCCAGAGTAGTACAGGAGAAATTTAAATATATTATGATATATGTAATTTAAATATATTATGTATCTAGCTATCTATCTTCATCATCACCATTATCTGTCATCTATCTATATATTAGAAAGGCAATGCATTTGTAAGACTAAAAATTATTAAATATATATAGCATACTCTCCTTTCTAGCTGTGAATTTCAGCTACCCACTTTCTTCTCCTCCCCACTACAAATAGGTAACTATAGTTATTGCTTTTTTCTATATTCTCCCAAAGGATTTTCTATATTCTCCCAAAGGATTTTATGCATACATTTAAAAATATAAATATATTAAAAAATAAAAGTACATGGTATTGTACTTGCATGTTTCATTTAATGGTATATCTTGGATATTTTTTCATAGTGGTATGAAAGGCTTTCTCATTCTTCTTTATAGCTGAGTAGTATTCCATAATATGGACATAGCACAGTTTATTTATATATCTAGTTATGGCCATTTATATGCTTTTCTCTTTAGCTGGAAGAGTAATAAGCAAGGCTTCAATGAAAAGCAATTTGCAAAAATTATTTAATATGTTACAACTATATCTGTAGGTTAAATTTTCATTCTTAAATACTAGATAGATGTATTAGTTTTCTATCACTGCTGTAACAAGCTACCACAAGCTTAGCAGCTTAAAATAACACCACTAGATCTGAAAATTCCCTTTGACATGTAACATAGCATACTTATAGATTCTGGAGATTAGGGCATGGACTTCTCTGGAATGGGGAGCCATTCCAAATACCATACTAGCTTAGCACTTAATATGTGCAGTATTGAATAGATTTTTAGTTTTGTCTTTCAATGTTTCTTATAGAATTTTTTTTAACAGTCAAATTTATTACTCTTTACTTTTAGGTTGGTAGATTTTTGGGTCACTGTTAGAGTCAACTCTTCATTTGCAGGAATGGAATTTTCTACCATGTTTTATTCCAGAATATTAAATGTCTCATTTTTATATTTAAAATTTTAATCCTCCTGAAATTTACTTTACTATAAGATGTAATATAGATTCATTTTTCTCTGTCCAGATGGCTAGTTAATTGTCCCTACACAGGGTTTCCTAATTTAGAGACTCACATGGCATCCATGTGTGTTTAGTGAACACCTAAAATTTCAGCAAACTTTTGCATGTATGTGCATTTTTCTCACAGGGACAGGAGACTAACAAAATCACTTCCTTATTGTAGAAAGAATACCAGGACCAGGTTTAGGGACCTGGGCTCCTGACTTTTGCTTAATGTAAGCTGAATCTCTGAGTCTGAGAAATTTCACCTCTAAAATGAAGAGGTGTGATTACATGATTCTAAAATTCTTTCCAGTTTCAGAAATATGAACTAATTGATTTTAGTGTCAATTATTTAGAGCTTTAGAATAGATATTTCCTTAAGCCAAATGAATATAATGGAGAAATGGCATGAAAGATCATACACATTGAAAAAGAATAAAGGACTCTCTAATTACAAACCAAGTTTTTTATAGTATTACGTTTCAATAATTAAAACATTCAGTTTCAGCCAAAATATCTACAACTAGAAAAATGCATTCTTATAGTTGTTATTGAATTGGCAAAATACACACAAAAAATGCAACCAAAAACCTGCCATGGTTTTACTTCTTCATTTGTGATTATGAAGCATTTTTAATATGATGACGATGCAGTATTATAAAGTTATCATGGGAAGCACTCTCATTTGTTTAAACTGTATCTGGCTATTTCCAAAGGAAAAGAAGTGTTACTGACAGTAGCTGGAAGCTTGACAAGAGCAGGTCACTTTAACAGTTGAACCCATTTCAGATTATCCTCATGGTGGCAAAAGAGATTAAATTCAAGCCATTTGAATAAAAAAAACTGATATGTATTCTATATTCTCAGGATTCTAGCTGTTTAGTTTGAAGTTTGTGGGAGGTGGCTTTAGAATCTTTTTACTTTTCTTGGGTTTCATATGGTGCTGGATTGAAAGCCAAACTTAAAAAATAATAAAAGTCAATGAAGTTTCTGATTTTTCAATACAGTAGTACACCTAGCACATTATTCATACAGGCAGTGCATTCAAAATGTGCCAGGTCCTATTGCTCAGAAACCACATAAACATTTATTTAAGCCATGAATAAAAAAAAAAAGTCTATGTTATAAGCTAAGAGAAACAGTAATATAATTGAAAATCTATACATACTTTTTGTAGCAATTTATTTTTTATGTTTTGTAATTTTACATTAGTGTAATGTGTCACTGTCATGAATGAATTGTTTGTGGTGCTCATAAATTTGTGGAAACCTATAATGGAAAAGGAAAATTGCAATTAAAATTTTTACTTTAATCAGTTATTTGAATATGATTAACTAATGAAGGGAAAGCAGAATAATATAATGAAGGCATAAAGAATGCACTCTAGAGGGTTTTGATTCTGGATAAGACAGAGTAAGTATAACCTATTGGGTCTCTCTCACTGATGAAAACATTCAGTCCATAACAATAGCATAACAATCTGAACAATAGAGAGAAAAATTATTGAAAAAGTTAACAAAATTAACATGTGAGACAATAAAAGTCAAACATTTATGTCATTAAAGGGAGACATAAGAAAAGAAAGTGTGCCGTGCTGAGTAAATATTTGAAGGAATAATTCCTGAAAACATTCCAAGTTTGGTAAAGGACACAAACCTACATATTCAAGAAGTTTAGCAAACTCCAAACAGAATAAATCCAAAGAAATTCATGTCCAGGCACCTCATAATCAAACTTAAATTTTAACTTCAAACTAAAGAAAAGAAAATTGAAAGCAACAAGAGAAAACCAATGCATCACCTGTAGGGAGACAATGCTTGAATGAGGATTTCCTATCAGAAACCATGGAGACTGGGAAGAACTGCCACATTTAAAAGTGCTGAAAGAAAACAACTGTCAACCAGAATTCCATATCCAGTGAATGAAGGTGACAAAGACATTCTCAGATAAAACAAAACTAAGAGAATTTATTTTTAGCTGACATGTTCTAAAAGATTTGTGAAAGGAAGTTCTTAAGACAAAAGGGAACTGATATCAGAAGGAAAGTTGGGACATCAGGAAAGAATAACAATGGAAATTGTCACTGTCTCAGCAAACATAATAAACTTCTTATCCTTTGAGTTCTTTTAAATATATTTGGAGGTTGTAAGTAAAAATTATAATATCATCTGATTTTCAATATAAGTATATATAATATATAAGAGAACTAAAATATAAGAAGGAGATATACAATATATATTACTATATAGTACATATAAAAATAGAATATATGTTAATATAATATTAATATGTATGTATAAGAGGGGGGCATCTGTAGTGGTAAGATTTCTACATTGTACTTGGAATAGTAAAATATTGATACTCAGTAGACTGTAAGATAAAGAAGTCAGGGGAGGGACAATAGAGATCCATAAAACAGTGGGGGAAACTGAAAAAATATATTGAAGTTATAAATGTAAATATATCAACAATTACATAAAATGACATCAATTAAAAGACAGAGATAACCAGATTGGATAAAAATGACTCAGTTATATGCTGTCTATAAGAAGCTAACTTCAAATATAATGATGTAGATAGGTTAAAAGTATAGTGAAAGCTACACCATGCAAACAGTAATCAAAAAAAAAATTGTATGACCGTATTAATATCAGAAAAGTAGACTACAGAGCAAAGAAAATTAGGAGATAATAATAGACATTACATAATAAACAATGAACAGTTCACAAAGAATAAAATATTCCCCCCTCTAACTAACACCAGATGTTCAAAATACATGAAGTAAAACTGACATAACCAAAAGGAGAAATAGACAAACATACAATTATGTTTGGAGACTTCAATGCTGCTCTGTCAGGAATATATGGGACTAGGATTCAAAATATCAGAAAGTATATAAAAGAAGTAAACAACACCATCAATCAACTGAATCTACTGAATATTTATAGAAAACTCCACCCCCAGACAGCAGAATACATATTCTTTTCAAGTGTACATAGAACATTCACCAAGATAGACCATAACTTTGTTCATAAAATAAACCTTTAAAAGAACTAAAATCATTTAAAATATATTCTCTGATTTATAATGGGATTCAACTAGAGGTCATTTTTTTTTTTTAAACAAGTAACAGAAAAATACCCAAAACGTGGACTAACAATGCACTTCTTAGTGATTCATGGCTTAAAGAAGAAGTCTTAGAGAAATTAGAATATATTTTAAAATGAACAAAAATGAGAATATAATATATCAAAACTAGTGAGACGTAGCTAAAATTGTGCCTAGAGAGAAATTTATAGCATTAAATACTTGTGATAGAAAGTCTCATATCAATAACCTAAGCATCTATCTTAAGAAACTACAAAAGGAAGAGCAAAATAAGACTAATGCAAACAGAAGTAAAATAATAATTAAAATTAAGAGCAGGAATCAGAAGCTGAAAACAGAAAAAATAAAGAAAATCAATGAAACCCAATACTGTTTCTTTGAAAACACTAATAACATTGATAAACCTCTAGCAAGTCTGACAAAGTAATAGAGAATAGTGAAGACACAAGTTATTAGAAATAAAAGAACTACAGACCCTCTTGATGTCAAAAGGATTTATGTGCAAAGTGTTGTTTGTAGTATAGCTATATATAGTATAACCATAAACAACACTTTGCAGATACATTCAGTAACTTTGATTAAATGAGTTAATTACTTGACAGTCACACACTACCAAAACTCATCCAAGGTGATATAGATAACTTGAAAAGCCACACAACTATTAAATAAATGGAATCTATATTTAAAAATTTTCCCCCCAAAGAAACCTTCAGGCCTAGCTGTTTTTACTGCTGAATTTTACCAAACATTATAGAGGAAATACCATTAGTTCTATGGATAACAGAAGAGACAGCTTTTCCCAACTAATTTTATGTGCAAAAATCTGACATCAAAACTAGAAAAATAGAATAATAAAGAAGAGTATTCCTCATGAACACAGATGTAAAAGTCCTCCACACAATATTACCAAACTAAACCCAGCAATATATAAAAGAAATAATATACCAAATCAAATGAGTTGTTTATTCCCCAGAAATCAAAGCTGGGTAAATATTCAATAATCAATTAATATAATCTACCAATTAACAATCTAAAGAGTAAAATCCACATGATATCAATTTATGCAGAAAGTTTGGACAAAATTCAACATTCATTCGTGACAGAAACTTTCTATAATCTGGGAAGAAAGAAGACTTTTTCACCCATTGCAGGGTGGCTACAAAAATTTACAGATAACCTCATATGTAATGCTGAATACCTGAATGCTTATGGCCTAAGAATAAGAATAAGGTAAGTATGTGTGCTCCTAGTATTGCTAATCAAGATTCTACTGGAAATTCTAGCCAGTGTCTTAAGGCAATAAAAATAACTAAAATTCATATAGATTGGAAAGAAAGAAACAAAATTATCCTTATTTACAGATGACATGATTGTCTATATAGAAAGTACAAGAGACCTCCCAGCTCCATTTAATATCAAATGGCAAGAGTTCTCTCAGAGATCTCCATCTCAATGCTAAGACACAGCTCCACTAAATGACCAGCAAGCTAGAGTGCTGGACACCCTATGCCAAACAACTAGAAAGACAGGAATACAATACCACCCATTAGCAGAGAGGCCACCTGGAATCATAATAAGGTCACAGACACCCCAAAACACACCACTGGACACAGCCCTGCCCACCAGAAAGACAAGATCCAGCCTCATCCTCCAGAACACAGGCACCAGTCCCCTCCCCCAGGAAGCCTACACAACCCACTGAAGCAACCTGAGCCACTGGGGGCAGACACCAAAAACAATGGGAACAATGAACTTGTAGCCTGCAAAAAGGAGACCCAAAACACAGTAAGTTAAGTAAAATGAGAACACAGAAAAATACACAGCAGATGAAGGAGCAAGGTAAAAACCCACTAGACCAAACAAACGAAGAGGAAATAGGCAGTCTACCTGAAAAAGAAATCAGAGTAATGATAGTAAAAATGATCCCAAAACTTGGAAATAGGATCGAGAAAATACAAGAAATGTTTAACAAGGACCTAGAAGGACTAAAGAGCAAACCAAAAATGATGAACAACACAATAGATGAAATTAAAAATTCTCTAGAAGGAATCAATAGCAGAATAACTAAGGGGGAAGAATGGATAAGTGACCTGGAAGATAAAAGAGTGGAACTAACTACCACAGACAGTAAAAAAAAAAAGAATGAAAAGAATTGAGGACAGTCTCAGAGACCTCTGGGACAACATTAAATGCACCAACAATTGAATTATAGGGGTCCTAGAAGAGGAAGAGAAAAAAAATGGACTGGGAAGATATTTGAATAGATTATAGTTGAAAACTTCCTTAATATGGGAAAGGAAATAATCAATCATGTCCAAGAAGCACAGAGAGTCCCATACAGGATAAATCCAAGGAGAAACACACCAAAACACATATTAATCAAACTATCAAAAATTAAATACAAAGAAAAAATATTAAAAACAGCAAGGGAAAAACAGCAAATAACATAAAAAGGAATCCCCATAAGGTTAACAGCTAATCTTTCAGCAGAAACTCTATAAACCAGAAGGGAGTGGCAGGACATATTTAAAGTGATGAAAGGGAAAAACCTACAACCAAGATTGCTCTACCCAGAAAGGATCTCATTCAGATTCGATGGAGAAATTAAAACCTTTACAGACAAGCAAAAGCTAAGAGAATTCAGCACCACCAAACCAGCTTTACAAGAAATGCTAAAGGAACTTCTCTAGGTAGGAAAAACAAGGGAAGAAAAAAGCCTACAATAACAAACCCATAACAATTAAGAAAATGGTAATAGGAACATACATATTGATAATTACCTTTATTGTAAATGGATTACATGCTCCTAAAGACATAGACTGGCTGAATGTATACAAAAACAAGACCCATGTATATGCTGTCTACATGAGACCCACTAAAGACTTAGGGAAACATACAGACTGAAAGGGAGGGGATGGAAAAAGATATTCCATGTG
>NW_020185325.1:3909996-3986084 GCF_003031525.2 Neophocaena asiaeorientalis asiaeorientalis | reverse complement strand
ACCTGTTGCCCCAAAAAAAAAAAAAAAAAAAAAAAAAAAAAACCTGGAGTAACAATTCTCATATCATACAAAATAGACTTTAACATAAAGACTATGACAAGAGACAAAGAAGGACATTACATAACTATCAAGGGATCAATCCAAGAAGAAAATATAACAATTGTAAATATTTATGCACCCAACAAAGGAGCACCTCAATATATACGGCAAATGCTAACAGCCATAAAAGGGGAAATTGACAGTAACACAATCATAGTATGGGACTTTAACATCCCACTCTTATCAGTGGACATATCATCCAAAATGAGAATAAACAAAGAAACACAGGCTTTAAATGATACATTAAACAAGATGGACTTAATTGATATTTATAGGACAATCCATCCAAAAACAACAGAATACAATTTCTTCTGAAGTGCTCATGGAACATTCTCAAGTATAGACCATATCTTGGGTCACAATTCAAGCCTTGATAAATTTAAGAAAATTGAAATCACATCAAGTAACTTCTCTGACTACAACTCTATGAGACTAAATATCAATTACAGGAAAAAATCTGTAAAAAATACAAGCACATGGAGGCTAAACAATACACTACTTAATAACCAAGAGATCACTGAAGAAATCAAAGAGGAAATAAAAAAAAAATACCTAGAAACAAATGACAATGAAAACATGATGACCCAAAACCAATGGCACTCAGCAAAAGTGGTTCTAAGAGGGAAGTTTATAGCAATACAATCCTACCTCAACAAAGAAGAAACATTTCAAATTAACAACCTAACCTTACACCTAAAGCAATTAGAGAAAGAAGAACAAAAAAACCCCCAAAGATAGCAGAAGAAAATAAATCATAAAGATCAGATAGAAATAAATAAATAAGAAGTGAAGGAAATGATAGCAAAGATCAATAAAACTAAAAGCTGGTTCTTTGAGAAGATAAACAAAATTGATAATCCATTAACCAGACTCATCAAGAAAAAAAGGGAGAAGGCTCAAATCAATAGAATTAGAAATGAAAAAGGAGAAGTAACAACTGACACTGAAGAAATATAAAGGATCATGAGGGATTACTACAAGCAACTTTATGCTAATAAAATGAACAACCAGGAAGAAATGGAAAAATTCTTAGAAAAGTAGAACCTTCCATGACTGAACCAGTAAGAAATAGAAAATATAAACAGACCAATCACAAGAACTGAAATTGAGACTGAGATTAAAAATCTTCAAACAAACAAAAGCCCAGGAACAGGTGGCTTCACAGGCAAATTCTGTCAAACATTTAGAGAAGAGCTTATACCTATCCTTCTCAAACTCTTCCAAAATATAGCTGAGGGAGGAACACTCTCAAACTCATTCTACAAGGCCAACATCACACTAATACCAAAACCAGATACAGATGTCACAAAGAAAGACAACTACAGGCCAATATCACTGATGAACATAGATGCAAAAATCCTCAACAAAATACTAGCAGACAGAATCCAACAGCACAATAAAAGGATCATACATCATGATCAAGTGGAGTTTATCCCAGGAATGCAAGGATTCTTCAATATAAGCAAATCATCAGTGTGATAAACCATACTCACAAATTGAAGGAGACAAAACATATGATCGTGTCAATAGATGCAGAAAAAGCTTTTGACAAAATTCAACACTTATTTATTATAAAAACTCTCCAGAAAGTAGGCATAGAGGAAACTTACCTCTGCATAATAAAAGCCATATATGACAAACGCACAGCCAACATCGTTCTCAATGGTGAAAAACTGAAATCATTTCCTCTGAGTTCAGGAACAAGATAAGGTTGTCCACTCTCACCACTATTATTCAACATAGTTTTGGAAGTTTTAGCCAGAGCAATCAGAGAAGAAAAAGAAATAAAAGGAATCCAAAGCTGTCACTGTTTGCAAATGACATGATACTATACATAGAACATCCTTAAGATGCTACCAGAAAGCTACTAGAGCTAATCCATGAATTTGGTAAAGTAGCAGGATACAAAATTAATGCACAGAAATCTCTTGCATTCCTATAAACTAATGATGAGAAATCTGAAAGAGAAATTAAGAAACACTTCCATTTACCATTGTAACAAAAAGAATAAAATACCTAGGAATAAACCTACTTAAGGAGACAAAAGACCTCTATGCAGAAAACTATAAGACACTGATGAAAAAAATTAAATGTGATACAAACAGATGGAGAAATATACCATGCTCTTGTATTGGAAGAATTAACGTTGTGAAAATGACTATATTACCCAAAGCAATCTACGGATTCAGTGCAATCCCTATCAAACTACCAATGATATTTTTCACAGAACTAGAACAAAAAAATTTCACAATTTGTATGGAAACACAAAAGATGCTGAATAGTCAAAGCAATCTTGAGAAAGAAAAGCAGAGCTGCAGCAATCAGGCTCCCTGACTTCAGACTATACTACAAAGCTACAGTAATCAAGACAGTATGGTACTGGCACAAAAACATAAACATAGATCAATGGAACAGGATATAAAGCCCAGAGTTAAACCCACCCACATATGGTCACCTTTGTTTTTTCTTCTTCTTTTTTTTTTTGCTCTATGCGAGCCTCTCACTGTTGCGGCCTCTCCCGCTGCAGCGCGCAGGCTCCGGACACGCAGGCTCAGTGGCCGTGGCTCACGGGCCCAGCCGCTCCACAGCATTTGGGATCTTCCCGGACCGGGGCATGAACCTGTGTCCCCTGCATCGGCAGGCGGACTCTCAACCACTGCACCACCAGGGAAGCCCTGGTCAACTTATTTTTGATAAAGGAGGCAAGAATATAAAATGGTGAAAAGACAACCTCTTCAATAAGTGGTCCTGGGAAAACTGGATGGATACATGTAAAAGAATGAAATTAGAACACTCCCTAACACCATACACGAAAATAAGCTCAAAATGGATTAAAGAGCTAAATATAAGGTGAGACACTATAAAACTTTTAGAGGAAAATGTAAGCAGAACACTCTGTGACATAAATCACAGTAAGATCCTTTTTGACCCACCTCCTAGAGAAATAAAAACAAAAATAAACAAATGGGACCTAATGAAACTTAAAAGCTTTCTCACAGCAAAGGTAAACATAAACAGGACGAAAAGCCAACCCCCAGAATGGGTGAAAATATTTGCAAATGAAGCAACTGACAGAGGATTAATCTCAAAATTTACAAGCAGCTCACGAAGCTCACAAAAAAACAAACAGCCCAATCCAAAAATGGGCAGAAGTCCTAAATAGACATTTCTCCAAAGAAGATATACAGATTGCCAACAAACACATGAAAGGATGCTCAACATCACTAATTATTATAGAAGTGTAAATCAAAACTACAGTGAGTTATCACCTCACACCACTCAGAATGGCTATCATAAAAAAATCTACAAACAATAAATGCTGGAGAGGATGTAGAGAAAAGGGAACCCTCTTGCACTGTTGGTGAGAATGTAAATGGATACAGCCACTATGGAGAACAGTATGGAGGTTCCTTAAAAAACTGAAAATAGAAATACCGTATGACCCAGCATTCCCACTACTGGGCATATACCCTGAGTAAGCCATTATTCGAAAAGAGTCATGTACCACAATGTTTATTGCAGCTCTATTTACAATAGCCAGGACATGGAAGCAACCTAAGTGTCTATTGACAGATGAATGTCTAAAGAAGATGTGGCATATATATACAATGCAATATCACTCAGCCATAAAAAGAAGCAAAATTGAGTTATTTGTAGTGAGGTGGATGGACCTAGAGTCTGTCATACAGAGTGAATTAAGTCAGAAAGAGAAAAACAAATATCATATGCTAACACATGTATATGGAACCTAAAAAAATAAAAATAAAAGGTTCTGAAGAACCTAGGGCAGGATAGGAATAAAGATTCAGATGTCGAGAATGGACTTGAGGACACGGGGAGGGGGAAGGGTAAGTTAGGATGAAGTGAGAGAGTGGCATGGACATATATACACTACCAAATGTAAAATAGATAGCTAGTGGGAAGCAGCCACATAGCACAGGGAGATCAGCTCAGTGCTTTGTGACCACCTAGAGGGGTAGGATATGGAGGGTGGGAGGGAGACGCAGGAGAGAAGAGATTTGGGGATATATGTATATGCAGAGTTGATTCACTTTGTTATAAAGCAGAAACTAAGACACCATTTTAAAGCAATTATACTCCAATAAAGATGTTAAAAAAAATAAGAATAAATTTTTTTAGTAGTAGCTAAACTCAGAATGAGATGATTTTCTTCTTTTGAAAATTGAGGTTACACTGAATATGAACAGTTTAAAAAATTTTTTTTTTGGCCTTTAAATCCTAAAGCAAGGCTGAAATCTTAATTTGATACTTTAGTGAGGCTTTGGCAGGCTTTTTTCTTTAACAAGTAGAGAACTACACTCTCCAGCAGGCATTGTGAAAATATCACAAATTTGCTGGAAATTTCTCAGACTTCTTAGAGAATATTGCCTCTGAGGAAAAGGTCTCTGTTATTTGAATGTGCTCTGTGAATCCAGTCATCAATTCCATCATTTTGAGGCTAATAAAGCTTTTCAGATGGAAGCCCTGGCAAAAGCTGGTAAGACTTTAATTCAGTTTTGATTTTTTCCCCTAAAGTTAAATATTTGCTGTCCACTGATCAATGAACAACTCTGCAATCTCTTGGTGTTATTGTGCCAAGTCTTAAGGCAGACTGTAATTTACTGTGAAATATAGTTGTCTTGAGTTGGGACTACATATAATAAACCCAATATGAAAACAGGAATAGAGGAGTGACTACAGGGCTTTTTTTTTGTAGTTTCCCCTATCCCATTCTCCTTCCCATTCCCAACAAAAATCATTTCTGTGCCTTTAAAGGACTTTTCTCTTCCAGTGCTTGTTATGCATTCTGTTTATTTTATGGGTATAGATCAAAATCATGCTGTGGAGCAACAAAGAGCAGAGAGCTGTTGTGCTTGAATCATTTAAAATGTTATTGCCATCATATTGGCAGGGTAAAGAAATGAAGAGATGTAAACCCAGTAGACAAATGAGAGTCCAGAAGTGCTTATGAAAAGAATAGTGCTATGTGTGATTAGAAAGCAAGTAGGAGAGGGAGGGAAAAACTACCTATTGTTAGCAAAATATTTAGATATTTGGCAATTAAAATTAATTCAATAAACACACATAGAAAAAAAAGATTAGGCAATGTATGTAAAGATGCCACCTAATACTGAGAATTTAATCATCACAGTTCTCCCCTCAAGATCAGGGCCTGTGCAGCATTTAAGTACATTTAGAATGGGAAACACATTAAATAGCTGTTTATCCATTTACCTAATAAAATCAATCCAGTAGTGAAATTCTTCTAATAACAGAAACATATAGTAGAGTAATCCTTCATGAAGTCCTATTATTATTAAAAGGGGTGAGAGAATATGAGCTAGTTTTTATTTGATAATTTGTTTTTTTTTTTCTTTGTTTGCCCCATATAAGATCTCATATTACACACACACACACACACACACACACACACACACACACACACACACACACATACATACTAATACATACTAGGGAACTTCTCAATATGTGTAGTCTTAGTACAGTTTTCTCCTGTATCAAAAGCCAGAGAGTCAGATGCTCCATTCCTTGCCCCTAGGGAGAAAGAGTATTGGCATGTCATTTAAGTCCTGCCAATCATATTCTCCAACTCAAGAGCTGGGATGTTAATGGTCAGAATTCAGTTGTTTCAGTTTCCACCATAATAATGACTTACAGCAGCAGTGTCCAGAACAGACTGCTTCTGCTAAAGATGGTAGTCTCATTTCCTGCTCCTTCACCCTTCAGAATTGTCTTGATGCCTCCTTGTTTTCGAAACCTGGCCCAATGGGCTTATCGAATAAATTCCTTACAATCCATCCAACAAATTCCTTTTTTGACCTGAGATCCAGAGTCAAATACTATTACTTGCTATCAAGAACCCTATCTGATTCAGCAGAATAAATCTTTCCTAGGAAGGGTGAGCCTACCTAGCCATTAAAAATCTATTATATCAGTTAAGCTGTTCTTATTAAGAAAAATGTACCTACTTAAGTACAGAAAGAGGGAACTAATAAGAGATTGCTCCTCTAATGATGATTTCTGGTTGGTACAAGTCTGTTTATCACATAAGTGATTTGTGTCTGCTTCAATTTCTATCATAAGGTGTGTTTATTTTCTTTGGCTTAAAAATGAAGGAGGAAAATGGTATTTTCTAGGTTTTAGAGAGAAAGTTTTTATATCGGCAATTCGTTTCTGAGAAATTTTTTTAAAAATAATTTAATTTGAACTTACATGCCCATATTTTAAATTTGAGATACTTATACAAGTTAAAATATATAGATACTGTAAACAATTTTATGTTGAAATATTTATATGGTTAATATATATAAACATGCAGAACAAAGTAGAAATTAAACCACCACCTTAAGTGACTCACTCTCTTTAATCCCCCTTTAAAGGAACTTAGAGTTTCTATCAGAGATATGATACTATTTTCCAGGGATTTAGAAAACTGCAAAGTATCTAAATTTCATGTGAGGAGTAGATATGTGTCCTCAGGTCTCTCCTTTTCAGGATAGGAAATTGAAATTAGTGCTAAAGGGCTAAAGAACTTTCCTTTAGAAGATCAGGAAATACCACTGTACAAAGGATAGACTGTTCCCTTTTAATGTTATTAATCCAAGTAAATTCATTTTATCTTCTAGGTCAGCTCAATATAACAGTCTATTTTCAGCTCTCTATTATATATATATATACATACATATATCTATAATTTTTTTTTTGGTATATCTGTGTGTATCTGTGTGTATGTGTATGTGTCTGTGTACATGTGATTTGTAACTTCTTAGTATTTATGCTGTGTGTCACCTGACCTCATAATTCCAAAAACATACATCTTTAACACATATACCCATTTTATACACATATACATCTTTAACACATATACCCAGTTCCATACACATATTTTCTAGAGATATGTAACTGCTTCACAAACATACTACCACCATAAAAGAGGAAATTAAAAATAACTATAATAATTTGGTTTACCAAATTAAACTCTTTGGATTCTTTATTGGTTAATTTTCTTGTGTATAGGTTAATAGTAAATTATGAATTTATGCAAAGATATACCACCAAAAGAATGCCACAGTGTCATGTGTATTTTAGGCATCATAAAAGAGCTTAATCTCATTTTAATTCTTGTCAATATAAATGATTTATGATTTAAAAATTATAATCCTCTATGGTATCAATTTCCTTTATATTTTTATTTTCTAAGTTAAAAAATACTTCTCACGTATTAGTTACCAATTGTCACATAATAAATTACCTTCCAAATTTAACAGCTTAAAACAACCAACAAAAAACTATCAGAAGGTACTACACAATCCCTGGTTAGTTAAACCCAAGAATGTGAAACCCTGGATACAGAGAACCAACTGTAAAGTTATATGTTGATTTTCCACTGTGTGTAAGTTGGCGCCTCAAACCCCTGTGTTGTTCAAGGGTCAACTATATAGTGTAACCTTCCTTGTGTTGATTCTAGCTGTATAACTTAATACAAGCTACTTGTATTAAGTACTTGTATGAAGTACTCTCTCTGTGTTTCAATTTCCTAATTCATAAATGAGAATCAAATAGTACTCAATTCATAGCACTGTTATGAAGATTAAATTAGTTAAATCTTTGAAGTGGCTAAATGACTAAGTGACTAAATTTTTAATGAGCCAAATCTTTAAAGTCAAGAAGAGTCCTCAACTCTTACCAGATACTTAATACTTCAGCTGTTTGTTGTTGTTTTTAGCTGTTTTATTTCTTTTAAATAGCATCAACTTCCATTCAGTTGCCCAACCCCAACCTACTGTACCATTTTTGGTATCTTCCTTTTTCCTCATGAGCTCAATCTCCATCAAATTCTATGGCTCTGTCTGTAAACATATCCTGAATCTATCTTTCCATGTCTTCCTATCTCCACTTTCTCTCATTTGGTACATTCCAGACTATTCTCCTAGTTTCTGTTTTTGGCTTTTTATTAATTGACTCTCAATGGTAATCAAAATAAGTATAAAAGACTATATATATATATATATATTTATGTCATTCTCTGCATTCAAAACAAAGTGAAACAAAACAAACAAAAGAACAAAAATTTACCATGGTTTCCCTTCATAGCTTATCATTGTCTCTAAGTCTTCACGATCTGGTCTTTCTTTGGCTCTGACCTCATCTCCTATCACTGTCTGTCTACTTTACTCTAGTCTTACTGCCCTTTCTGTTCCTCAAGTAAACCAAATTTATTCTACCTAGGGTCTTTAGATTAGTTATTCCTATACTAGGAATGCTATGCCCACCAATATTTGTAAGAATATGTTGTTTTTGTCATTTAGATTTTAGCTCAAATATCCTCCTATCACATTGGTTTCTGAGAAGTACTTTTCCTGACTTTTCAGTCTGCCTCCACCAAACCTAATTCTCTGCAACATCATCCTAGTATCAGTATATTTTATTTATTGCACTCATTTCTATCTAGAATAACTTGATCATTTATTCAGTCACTTGTTTTTGTCTCCTCATCTGTAGAATGAAAGCTCCACAAAAGCAGAGACCATTTTTGTCTTGTTTATTAGTTCCTTTGGTAGTGCCTGGTAAGTCTTCCAGGTATAATAAATATTTGGAAGGAATGAAGGAATGAAATGAACTAGCAGCTCAACATCTTTTTGATGTTTCTTGTACAGATTCAAGTAAGCATTCCTGGATGAACTGTAGCACTATTATGTAAATATACTTCACTTATAAAAATCCTAACTATTTAGCTAACTACTATTAGAGTCAAGTTTATTAATAGGTTAGAAAGATCACTGGACTGGCTAAAATGGTCAGCTACTTGATTAATTTTCTCTTTTCTTGATTGATTAAATTTATGTGGAAAGAGATTGCTTGGAAGTAAGGAAAATTGAAATGGCCATGCTTCTTCTTCTTTTTATTTTTTTAACTGATGTTCTATTTTACCTTTAGAAAGTCAAACCATGGACCCAGATGGTGTTTTCCATCACACAGTGGAAAGAATACTGGTTAGGAATAACATATTTCCACATAGGAAGAGTATAAATATTGATTTGGTATTTTAGGCATTAATTATGGGGAGGTGTTTTATTTGTAATGAGTAAACATACATTTGTATCTTTTGTTATTCCTTTCATAACTATGACCTATCAATAAATAACACCAATGTTATAAGTTTCTAGAAATACAAGTTAAAAGTTTTATCCTTAAATTTGGAGATATTTTCTATTTCTGAATCAAGGACTCACGTATTTTCAATAGAAAAGGAAACTTTCCTACATTTTGATTTTGGGAAGTAGAATGGTTTAACAACTTCACTAAGATGATTGGTAAAACTTGAGGAAAACAGAATTTTAGTTTGAAATATTAATTTTTTAATTAAAAATTCTAGTTTCAATATCTAAAATTGATTTATTTGTCTCTATATTTTCTTAATGGAAATTATTCCTTTAATTCACAAACTGCATTTACCTTTAAAATATTACTTTGGGGCTTCCCTGGTGGCGCAGTGGTTGAGAGTCTGCCTGCCGATGCAGGACACGGAATCGTGCCCCAGTCTGCATGCCACCGAGCGGCTAGGCCCATGAGCCATGGCCGCTGAGCCTGCGCGTCTGGAGCCTGTGCTCCGCCACAACAGTGAGGCCCGCGTACCACAAAAAAAAAAAAAAATTACTTTGAAGATGATTCCATGTTTATTGCAAAACCCCTCTGATTCAAGCTTGGGTATAACAAGGAAAAGCAAACTTAACTTAGGCAATGTTCTTTCTCTTTCACTGTTTTTGCTTTCATATGCAGTATTGCCACTGACAGCGGGGTGAAGAAAGGTGCATTATAGTAACATTAACATGCCAAGTTTCCTTACAGGCTCCTCCTGCCAAGCAGATAAATGTGTAATGTGAATTAACAAGCATGTTGCACCTGGATTTTCTCAGTGGCATTAAAAATAATTCTCCCCATAGCACAAGTATGGTAACATCGATGCCTTAAGACCAAATATTAATAAGATTTGTATGCTCTGAAGTTAAATAAGTAAGGTTCAGAAACCTGGGAGTTTAATGCTATCCACCCTAGCTTCTGAACTATCATGTAAGGATTTGCCTTAAATTTTAATAAAAGTTATTGGAAGAAAAAGATCAAAAAGTAGTACTATATAGTCAACAAATCCATTATATTAAATCTAGATAATGTAAAAATAAATAACTTTTTTGAGGCTTCCTGTGTATCAGAAACTTTGCTAAGGGCTCAGAGATCATTAATTAGTTGACCTCCCTAATTAGTTCTATAACCTGCATCCTCCCAACTTTCTTTGCCTCTTAAATCTGAATTAATCCTTACTTCTTACCTACTGTACTATTTTTACTTCCATAGTGTTTATTATCTTTTATCACATTAGGTGTCTAACTTATTATGTTTTATTTTCCTCTTGTTTGTCTCTTCTCACTACAATGAGTACTTCTCAGGTACAGACATTTTAACAGTCAGAATAAGCTAGATTATGCTGCAGTAACAAACAACCCCAAATTTCAATGGCTGAAAACAGTAAAGTCTATTTTTTTTGTAATATACTATGAATTTACAGAAAGTCCTATACAATATAGTCACTCAGGAATCTAGAAATCCAGAGATTTCATCTCCAAATGTGCTTCCATAATCACAAAGGCTGGGAAAAGCAAGTATGATAAATTGCTCACTGAGGTTTAAAGTTTCTAAAGAGACACATGTCACTGCCACTTATATTTTTTAGGCAAAGAATGTCAGATGGCCATGCCTGAATTCAACAGCACCAGATGAATGAACCTATTGATGAAATGGTATTTCATGTTGTGTAGGCATCTGGATCATGGGAGTATCGTCTAGGCATGCCAGATAAGCCTAGGAAATGTTGTGGGAAGAAGGTTAGGTTGACACCCACGAATATAATCACAAAGTGAATTTTTGCTCATGTTGAGTGTATATCCTGAGAATAGTGGAAATCAGTGTACAAGCCCCCCTATAATAGCGAAAACAGCTCCCATTGAGAGCATGTAGTGAAAGTGTGTGACTACATAGTAGGTATCATGAAGGAAAATGTCTAATGATGAATTAGCTAGGACAATACCTGTCAGTCCGCCGAATGTGAAAAGGAAGGTGAAACCTAAGGCTCACATCAGGGCTGGCGATCATTTAATATTGCCTCCGTGAAGTGTTGCCAGTCAGCTAAATAATTTTACTGTTGTAGGGATAGCAATAATTATAGTGGCTGATGTAAAGTATGCTCGCGTGTCAACGTCCATACCCGCTGTGAATATATGGTGAGCTCATACGATAAAACCTAAGAACCCGATTGATACCATAGCTCATACTATGCCTATATATCTGAAAGGTTCTTTTTTTCCCGAGTAGTAAGTTACAATGTGTGAAATCACACATTGGGGACTACATTTTAGTGAACAGAAATACAGTTTACCATATCTCTTTCATTGACTGCTGTATCCCAAGGGATGAAGACACTTACTGGTGCATAGAAGATCCTGAATAAATATAGATAGTAATTATTACCATCATCATTTTATGGACAAGGAAACTGAGGCACATGGAGGATAGGCAACTTGCCAAATTCTAGGAAGAGGAGAACCTGAACTAGACAGTATGACTTTAGAAACCAGATTCTTAACTATTATACTGATAAGTTGGTAAAAGAGGAGTCATTGTCAATACTGAACTTATATTTTCTCTCTCAGTGTGAAGTATGCTCTAAATTTTCATCGAGGAATAGTTGTATAAACTCAGATGGCATTTGTACTTCATCTGGCATACCCCCACTACCACTTTTGAAGTTTGACAACTTGAAGAAGATAAGGAAGACACTTTGTCTAAGATGCTAAGATGGATGTATAGGTTGTTCTGTTGCCAAAGGTACTGGAGATTTATTCTGCCTAAATTAATTATTCACAAGACATATATTTTTCATCAATAAATACAGAAATGTATGTTTGTATTGTGGAAATCTCAGGGTGCAGGAGAATATGTTTTTAATAATTTAGAAAACTGGGAAATATAAGGCTTTCCTACATATCCTACCTCTAAAAAAAACAGTCATAGGTAACATGCTAATGTTTTGTATTTTGTTGGGAAAATTCTTGAAAGAAAATATTTGAAGTAACAGATCAAAAAGTCTGGCTGTTAGGATGGAAAACAGAACTCCCATATATTTATAAGCCAAAAATATAAAAGGGTCTCAATATTGAATAAGAAAGTTCTTGTTTGAGAGCAAAAGTGTTAGTTTCATAGTAGAAGCTGCTAGTGCACACTGAAGAAACTAATATTTAATTTTCATGTGTATTTTGCCCAGAGGAAAGCAAATTATATGAAAATATTGTAGACCATACTGGTTTCCAATTTAAAAGTACAAATATGATACCTAACATGGAACAAGTTTGCTAAAATCATTCATTTATCAAGCAAATATCCAATAGGCATATACTGTATAGAAGAAGGGTAAGTGAAGGTATCATAGCAACCTATAATATCAACTGGGTATATTTTAAGCTCATCTTACTCTTTCTGATGTTTTTAAAAAATGATTTGGATTTTCCTAAGGAATTAGGTTTGGGCAATATGTATTTTGCTGAATTTCATTTGGCAGTATGTACATATAGAGCAATACCTAAAATAAGGCATTATTATGAATCTTTGTAAATATTTTTAAGGATGGTTTGTCTTTGTTTATTTTGTTTGTTTATTACACCATTGCAAATTTAGATGGAGGTCCTCTCTATTTCACTTTATCATGTAATCTTATTTTCTATTTGAATATAAACTGACCATTTACCTGTAGATATCTATCTATATGTAATTGCCAGTATTGTACTTATACTCTCATACATATAATCTCTTATAATATGCTATTTGAAAATTATATTTATATATTATATACAAAAATTTTATATCAACTATACTTTCCAGGAATTGAACAATTACAAAAACAATACTCTACCTTTCTACCTTTTCTTGATGGGCATTCAATTTCATTAGAACAAGCCAATCCTTTCAAAATTATTTCAATTGCTTTTACAAATTACCTAAGGCAATAAGATACCTAAGAAACATTCAGTAGTAGATAACAAATAGGAATCTTTCTTTCTCTTAATACATATGTCTAGAATTTTTTCCTATTTTAACATATTTTAAAGTCATTTAATTTTACCGAGTTATAAAATATAACTAAAATAAATCTAATATTACTAGGTAGGAATGTAATGATTTCAAGGAATTAATGTCTCCAAATTTTTTCTTGCTTTAGATTGTGAGTGAATAAATAACAGCAATTTGCTCATTTCCCACCTTTAAACCTTGAGAAAGAGAGGGAATAATAGTAACCACTAACATTTATTGAACACGTGCAGGGTGCCAGGAATTTTGCTCAGTGTTGTTAAAAGACAAACTGAGGTATGTTAAAAACTTTAAGAGTTTATCTGAGCAAAAATCCATTTGAATGAGGCACTGGCAAATCAGAAGTGGGAAGTTGTTAGGAGCATTCCATGGACAGAAGCACCGGGGTGGGTGGGGGCTTCTATAAGCAAGAGGGAGGGGTAAAGAAGTGATTTGATTGGCTATTGCTTAAGTTGTTGCATTATTTGGAAAAGATTAGTTGGTTCTTTGTTATTAGTTGCCCTTAGATTTTGATCCTTAACCTTGAGGCATTTACAGCCTTAGGATTTGCTTATTTTGGATGATAAGGTGTTAGAAACACCTCACTCTATCACTCTAATGGCCTCCTTGTTTAATTCAACAATGCTTTATATATATTATTTCACTTAAACATCACAACATCTACCACAAGGCATGCAGTATTATTACCCTTATTTAAAAAATAAGAAAACTCAGGCTGAGGGATTTTGTTGCTTGCCCAAGTTCACTGAGCCAGGAAATGTAGAAACAGGTCTATAAACTTAGGCAGCATGATGCCAGATTGAAATTTAACCTATTCACAATATTGCCTAACTCCCTCTGAGGGTGCAAGGGCACCTGCTAGGAACTGGGCAATGTCAGGAGCACTTGATCTTATTGTCCACACTAACTTTGCCTAGGGAGGTATTAATCCCCTTTTATGGATGAAAACTCACCATAAAAATAGTTAAGTGAAATTACTCAGGCTCTCAGGGGTAGTTAAGTGTTGGGACCAGGATTCCAACCCTGGTTTGTCTGGGACCGACCATATTAGAATTGGTAATGCAGTGCACCAAGCTGTAAATATGTTTTTCCTGAATGATTTTTGAAGGGCAAAACAAACATCAGTTTTTAATTTTCTTCCAAATGAACTGTACTTAATTAATCAAAGAGTAGAAAAAATGTAGAGCAAGCTCATTTAACATCTTCCCAACACCTATAAATTTGTTAATTTGCTGTAAGAGATAGTGGATGTATGAGAAAAGCTTAACCCTGCTGCTCTTTTTCTAAGATGTGAGACTTATTTTGATTTTCAAACTGCATATATACTAAAGCAAAGTATTAGGTAGTTATCAACTTGATGGAAATCTTCATACAACTTTCTGTCTTCAAAAGACTTAATTCTAGACTCCTGTGGTTTGAACAATTATCAAAAATAAATTGTTCACATACATATAATTTTGTGAAACAATTTACTGCCCAGTACAAGAACCTCCAATATAATTTTAACTAAAGTTCACAAAATCTTTCTTTAATTGGGGGATATAATTTACAGGGAACTATTTTAAGTAAGGCAAGGGCTGAATAGTATTAAATAAGGCAAAATCCTCAACCATAAAATAAACATACTTTCTGTTTAGTGAAATGAGAAAAGGATTTGAAAACAAGAAATATAAAATCAGAAGCACCTGGGAGATATCTGAAAGATGAACTAGTTGAAATCTTTCTACGTGGTAATATTTTTTCTCAATGAATAACTTCCTCAATTTGAGTAAATATGAACTACCAAGGCATTAGTGTAAATAAACAGCTAATAGATCATGAATTTTATAGAATGATACATAAACAAAAAGCAGCAATTAGGGTAAGCTTAGTCATTATGTGCATATATTTTAGTTTAGTTGTGAAATCTTGCTTATAATTTTTGAATATTTTCCATCTTTTACTTTAAAAATGTTAAATTATTTTTAATCATTTTTTACATACTTTCTATTCCTTTTCTTTAACTTTTCTTCTCTCCCTTCCTGCCAGCTATGTTTACATTATACTATGCCTAGTGTGTCCCAGGCATTAAGCTAATTACAATGTCTTTGAAGAGCTGGCTCACCACCTATGAGCTGTGCAGTCTTGAGACAGTTTTACATAACATTTTTCTTCTTTTTAAAACTGGAGAAATTAAAAATACTTCATAACATTACTGTGAGATGTAAATATGTTATTAAATATGAAGCTATTTCAGTGCCTGATATAAATGAACTCTCAACAAAAGTTTTTTGAATGAATGAATGTATGAATGTGTGTATGGTAGCCATGGCAGTGAGGATTTTAAATGTTTTTGTAATATACAATCTTTAAGAAGGTATGAAAGGGGCAAAGTATATTATAAAAAAGACCATTTATAGGTTGATCTCTCTCATTAATATGCATGCAGAAAGTTTTAAAAATCAAACCTTGGGCTTCCCTGGTGGTAGCAGTGGTTGAGAGTCCGCCTGCCGATGCAGGGGACACGGGTTCGTGCCCCAGTCTGTGAAGATCCCACATGCCGCGGAGCGGCTGGGCCCATGAGCCATGGCCGCTGGGCCTGCACGTCCGGAGCCTGTGCTCTGCAACGGGAGAGGCCACAACAGTGAGAGGCCTGCGTACCGCAAAAAAAAAAAAAGAAAAAAAAAATCAAATCCTAAACAGAATCAAATCAAATTCTGTGAAATAGGAACAGGATAATACATCATACACAAGGAGATTTCTTTCAGAAATGTATTTTTTTCCAGCTTTACTGAAATACGTTAACATATAGCATTGTATTAGTTTAAGGGGCACAATGTGACAATTTGATATACATTGTGGAATGATTACCACAATAATGTTAGTTAACACACGTGTCACCTCACATTGTTACTGTTTCCTGTGTGTATGTGTGATGAGAACTATTAAGATTTACTGTCTTTGCAACTTTCAATACAATACAGTATTGTACAGCAACTATACAATGCAGTATTGATAACTATAGTCACCATGCTGTACATTAGATCACCAGAACTCATTCATATTATAACTGTATGTTTGTACCCATGGACCACTTTTACACATTTTCCCCAGTCCTTTGCCTCTGACAACCACCAATACTCATTATTTCTATGTGTTCACTTTCTTTTGGATTCCACATATAAGTGAGATCATACAGTATTTGCCTTTTTCTGTCTTATTTCCCTTAGTATAATACCCTAAAGTTTCATCTGTGTTATTGCAAATGGCAGGATTTCTGTTTATGGTTTATAACATTCCTTTGTGTATGTGTATGTACCATATTTTCTTTATCTATTCATCTCTAGCTATATCTTGGCTACTGTAAGTAATACTACAGTGAACATGAGGATATGGATAAGTCCTCAAGATAGTAATTTCATTTCCTTTGGATATATACCCAACAGTGGGATTGCTGGATCATATGATAATTCTATTTTTAGTTTTTTGAGGAGCCTCCATACTGTTTTCCATAGTCACTGAACCAATTTACATTCCCACCAACAGTGTACAAGGTTTTGCTTTTCTCCATATCATCTCCAATATTCATTATGTCTTGTCTTTTTGATAATAGCTACTCTAACAGGTATGAAATGATATCACATTGTGGTTTGGATTTGCATTTCCCTGATGATCGTTGATGTTGAGCATCTTTTCGTATATCTGATGCCCATTTGCATATCATCTTTGCAAAATTATCTATTCAGGTCTTTGCCCATTTTTAAAAATTGAATTGTTTGGGTTTTTTTTTTCTATTGAGCTGTATGAGTTTTTTATGTATTTTGGATATTAGCTCCTTATCAGATAAATGGTTTGCAAGTATTTTCTCCCATTCTAAGTGCTGTCTTTTCATTTTCTTGAATCACCTCTGGTTGGTGGGGTTGCAGTCTGTGTTTTGTGGCAATGCAATGCCACTGGTTGGATTCTGTGATTGGATAATCTCTCCTGGTGGAGTGAGAACTTAGGCTGTGCTTCCCAACCAGATGGTGTTGCTGGCTGGACTCTGTGTTCAGTTATGGCCACAGGCTGTGCCCTGAAGTTGGGCAGGGACATAGACTGGTCTTTGTAATCAAGTAGGCCATTGACTGTGCTCTGCTTTGGGGTGAGGTCACAGCCAGTACACTCTGGTTTGATGGGGCCTTCAGCTGTGCCCACAGTTTGGTGGCTGGATTGCAATCAATGGTTGGGCAGAGTCACTTTTCAACTTCCTGGCTGGGTGGGGCTAGAGGATAGGCTCTGCAATTGGCCTGGGTTATTGGCTGGGCTCCTAACTGGGCAAGGCTGCAGTCTGTGTTCACCTGGGTTGGCTCTTGTGCTGGGCTCCTCTGTTAGGTAAGGCTGTAGGCTGGGCTCTGTGGCTGAGCGCTACCCCAAACTGGGCTTCAAGTCTGCTCAGGGTCACTGTTCAAGCTCCCTGGTTATGTGGGTCCAGAGGCTAGTCTCAACAGTTGGTTAGAAATGCTGGTTTGGCTCCTTGCCCAGGCAGGCCATAGGTGTGCCCTGCAGCTGCAAGGTGTCTATGGCCTTGCTTCCTGGAGCAGTGGGACTGGAGGACTACACTGAAAAGTTGGGTGGGACTGTGCTTGCTTCCTGCATAGATAGTGCCATGGAGTGGTCTTCCTGGTGGCTGACATTGTCCACTTGTTGGGGATCTAAATCAGGCAGACTGCCAACTGCCCTCTCCGGCCAGACTAGACCACTGACTTGGTTCTGTAGAAGGGCAGAATTGCTGGCTGGCATCTCTACTCAGTGGTACTGCTACAGGGTGAAACTCAGTAGGCCAAGATCTGAGCACTGGTTACCATAAGCCCAGCCTCCCCTCACCTCTATCTGATTCCTCCTGGTTGAGTACCGCAGGTTCCCACAGTAATCCCCATGAAGTGAGACTGGAGTGAGCTTCACAGGAAGTGTTCCACAATGCTGGCGAAGCTGGATGTCCAGTTGGGCTCTCTTTTTCCCACTGGAGAAACAGTAGGCTTTGGGGGGGTGGGCATCTCAGTGAGACACTGAGCTGGCCTGTGGGGAGTAGCAATGTGGTCAAAGTAAAACAACTCTTCTTATCTTTCTAACGCAGTACTTCTCCATCTTCAGCTTCACCCCCCCAGTTCTGGGATTTTTCACAATGGATCTTATCTATAGATAGTTGCTAGTTGGTCTTCTTGTCTGAAGCTGGAAATTATCTGTGTTGCCATCTTGCTGACATCACTTTCCAGGAATTCATGTTTAATTTAACATTTGAATACCTATTAGTGTAATTCACCAAGTTAACAGAATAAAGAAGAAAAACCTTATACTTATCTCAATAGATGCAGAAAAAGCTTTTAATATAATTCAATACTCATTGATGAGAATACTCTTAGCAAATTAGATATAAGAGGGAACTTCCTTAACTTAATAAAGAGGATATACAGAAATCTTATAGCAAATATTATACTTAATAGCAAAATATTAAAAGCTTGCTCATGAAGTCTGAGAGGAGGCAAGGATATTTGTTATCAATATTTCTTTTTAATCTTGTACAGAAGGTTTTATTAAGTAAAGTAATGTAAGAAAAACAAATAGGAGTCATATGGAAGGAAGAAAAAATGGTTATTTTCAGATATTATTATGTGCATATAAAAATCAAATCAGTTTCTAAACAACATATTAGAATTCACAAGTAAAATTAGCAAGTTTGGTATAAGTTCAAATATATTTTAAAAATCATAGCATTTTATAGATAGACAAAAAGTTAAATTTAAGGAATACACTATTAACAATAGTTTTTGAAATATCAAATGCCTAGAAATAATTCTAAAAGATACAGCTGGGTAAGTCTTCTCTTAAAAGAAAAAAAGAAATATGAACATTTTGTGAAAAAAAAAGTTTTCTCACAGAAAACAACAGAGCAGATTAAGATAAATTATAGAAACCTGATTAATTGGAGGGATATATTATGGCTATAGATTGGTAAACTAAATATTGTAAAGAGGTCAGTTCTTCACAAATTGATTTACAGTTCAATGTAATATCAATCAAATTTCTAGCAAATATTTTTTTGTGAGTGCAAATTTATTTATTCTTCATTATAAGTAAGTGCACTACCCAAGAGATGTGAATCATGGTACTTAGTGAAATAAACATATTTAGAAGATTATGATCTTACAGAAAATCTGTAGTTACTCTCCTTGAACAAGGCTATTTGGAAATCATTTGTTTCTTGCTTTAAGTGTGATGACATTTATCTGTAAAAAATAATAATTTTTCTTTCCATAGATAAAAGAAGATAATTCAGTTCTGTAACTAAATACGTTTTTATACAGGACACTCAATTTGGCTTTCTATTATATACTTAGAAGACATTTTAAGAGAAGCAAGATATATACATGCATGTGCAAGTTATAATGAATAAACATATTATATAACATGTATAAAATACATACTTAGATTATGTAAGGTATATAAAACTCTATAAATATATTTTACATATTTTATGTATAGTTTTATACCTGAAAATGTGCTTATTGAATATATATATATAAACAATATTGGAAATAATTTAGAAGACCATCAGTAGAAGATTAAACAATTACTGTTCTTTGATAGAATGAAATGTTATGCAATTGTTAAAGCATAATTTAAAATAATGTATACATGGACTTGGAAAATTATCCGGAAGTACACATACCTGAATGTCAATCAGTGTTAATTTCTTAGAGGTAGGAGGGTATTTCATCTCTCACTTTATACACTGCTATATCTTTGAATATTTTCTTATTGATTTTGTACTATTTTTTACTTTTTGAATATATAAGATATTTTAAAATTAAGGGGTAAACTGATTATTAATGATTAATAAGCTCTTTAGTAGTATGTCTTCTTCCTTGTTAGTAATCATGAATTATGTAGGAAAATGATTCCTCATGTACTAGAGATATTTGTCCTAAATTTTATAATCCACATATAAAGCCAATATTTTATATGGAATATTTGATTTTGATCATGTGTGAAAATCTCTAAGTTTCATTTGAAGTATCTAAAGTTAATATATTATATGTTTCTTAGAAAATACAATGTTAGCTGCACCTAGGACGAATGTTATCAGTTAAACATTACAACCAAGATCAATGGAACAGAATAGAGAGCCCAGAAATAAACCCACCCACTTATGGTAAATTAATCTATGACAAAGGAGGCAAGAACATACAATGGAGAAAAGACCATCTTTTCAATAAGTGGTGCTATAAAAGTGGGAAGCTACATGTAAAAGAGTGAAATTAGAACATTCTCTGATACCATATACAAAAATAATGTTAAAATGGATGAAAGACCTAAATGTAAAACCAGAGACCATCAAACTCCTACAAGAAAACATAGGCAGAACACTCTTTGACATAAATCATAGTAATATTTTTTTAGATCTGTCTCCTGAAAAAAGAAAATGAAAGAAAAGAAAAGGGACCTAATTAAACTTAAAAGCTTTTGTGCAGCAAAGGAAACCATTGACAAAACAAAAAGACAACCTATTGAATGGGATAAAATATTTGTAAATGATGTTACTGATATGGGGTTAATATCCAACACATAAGCACCTTATACAACTCAACATCAAGAAAACCAATGACCCTGTTAAAAAATGAGGAAAAGACCAGAATAGATACTTTTCTGAAAAGGAAATACAGATGGTTAACAGGCACATGAAAAGATGCTCAACGTTGGTAATCATCAGGGAAATGCAAATGAAAATCACACGTGTTAGAATGACTATTATCAAAATGAACACAAATAACAAATGTTGGCAAGGATATGGAGAAAAGGGACCCCTGGTACACAGTTGGTGGGAATATAAATTGGTGCAGACATTGTGGAAAACAGTATGGAGGTTCCTCAAAAAACTGAAAATGGAACTGTCATATGACCCAGCAATTCCACTCCTGGGTATATATCCAAAGAAGCAAAGACACTAATTCAAAAAGGTACATACACCCTAATGTTCACAGTAGCATTTACAATTGTCAAGATATGGAAGCAATCTAAGTGTCCATCAGCAGATGAATGGATAAAGAAGATGTGGTATTTATAGATAATGGAATACTACTAGGCCATAAAAAAAGAATAAAATTTTCTCTTTTGTAACAGCATGGATATACTTGGAGGGTAGTACACTAAGTGAAATAAGTCAGACAGGGAAACACAAATACTGTATGATGTCACATATATGGAATGTTATAAAAAACAAAAAACTAGTAAATGTAACAAAAAAGTAGACTCACAGATATAGAGAACAAACTAGTGGTTACCAGTGGGCGGGGGAGGGGCAATATAGGGGTAGGAGAGTAAGAGGTACAAAGTATTAGGTATAAAATAAACTACAGGGATATATTGTACAACATGGGGTATATAGCCAATAGTTTATAATAAATGTAAATGAAGTATAACCTTTAAAAATTGTGAAGCACTATATTGTACACCTGTAACATAGAAGATAGCACATCAACTATACTTCAATTTTTTAAAAAGTATGAAACAAATATACATTGAGAACCCAATCGTGAGTTATTTGTTTTGAGAGTTACATAATACAATGATCTATCATGTCCAACTGGCCAATGGCTATTTACTGATTGCCAAGGCATTTATAGAACTAAGGTGATAAGTTGAAAGAGTAGGTAGGAGTAGCATTGAAAGATTCTGGCCTCTGATATACTTACTATGTGTTTAGAAGAAACTCTATATCCATCAGTGTATTCATTAGAATACTCAGGATCTGGATTTCTCCTGAGAGTGTCAGGGCAATGGATTGACCTTGTTACTCCTGGATAGTTTTTCTCTTTATTTGTCTCAAGCTACTTTTTGTAGGCCTGTAACAAATAAGGAATAATATCTATATAATAAACCAAGCTCATTAGAGATTTCTTCAGAAATGTGAGGAGATTCAGAGTCTGAAAAAAATCATGTTGCTTATCATACCAAGCTGTTTGCACCCCATCTTACACCACCTCCAATACTCACTGGCATCCAAAAATGTTAGTGAAATAAAGTTACATAAATAACATGAATCTTGAACTAAAGAGAAAATAAGAAGGGATTTAAAATATGGCATAAAGTGATATTGTAGAAATTTGGAATAGTGATCCCACTCAATATAAGCATTTTAGGACATTCAGTTAAATATATGTATGTGTTCCTTAGTTCCTTTCTGATGTACATAATTATCTTTATGAGCCCCTGATAAACCACTAGATGCCTGATTTCTGCCACATTGCAGACTGCCTCACCTTGATTCATCTTTCCACAGGATCATGGTAGAACTCCAACCAAGTAAATTTTTAGACATGTCAATTGCAACCCCTGGCTAAGTCCACACACCTTCTCTTTCCTTTGCAGGCCCTACACATATAGCCACATGACTTAATTTTTCTGGTTAAATCTCTGAACGGCCTTCTCTGGAATCTGATTTTCCTAACCTTTCTTCCCTCATTCTCAAATAAAGTTGAATACAAAGTATGATATAATTTTTTCCCATATCTCCAATTTCTGTTTGTTTCCAGTATTTTTTTTTAAACTAACATTTACCATAGGGAAACAGATCAGGACAAGGAAGGTAGGTGCAAAGAAAATGACAAATATGAGGAAATGTACAAAGTAACTAGAAATCAACCCAAACTTTTTCTTTTTTTCTTTTTTTTTTTTTTTTTGCGGTACGCGGGCCTCTCACCACCGTGGCCTCTCCCGTTGCGGAGCACAGGCTCCGGACTCGCAGGCTCTGGACTCACAAGCTTAGCAGCCATGGCTCACGGGCCCAGGTGCTCCGCGGCATGTGGGATCTTGCGGGACCGGGGCACGAACCCGTGTCCCCTGCATCACCAGGTGGACTCTCAACCACTGTGCCACCAGGGAAGCCCAACCCAAACCCTTATAATCTCTCCTTAAGTCAGGTTCTCTAAAAGCAGACACAGAAAAGGATTTGTTGCAAGACGTAGACCAAGGTCATTTTACCTAATGTACTTCTTTCTTGTCAATGCTATTTAATGTTAATTATCTGGTGCTTCTGGCTTAAGAGTCAATGAAGAGGTTAATCTTTATCTTTTGACCATTCAATATTAGTGACCCTTTGGCTGTCACTCCTATCCCAATTTGCTTTCTTAATTTGCTCTACAATATTTCTTTGTTGATTCTGTATTTACTTAATTGATTATTTTGCTTTATCTTTCACTATTTTATATTAGGTCGCTGCAGAAGATAGAAATTCGTATTCAACATTGTATTTATTTCATATTTCTTTTTAAGTTTTTTTAGAAAAAACATTTAAAAGAAGCAAAAGATGATTGTACTACGTATGTAAGTAGAGCTATTTTCCAACAGGGATGAACGATATATGTCAAGCATGAGTTATCTCCTTGTTTATAGCTCATCTATTATATTTCAGTAGAAAGCCTGAATCCAGTTTCACTGTGGGTCTGCAGTTTGTTTCTTATAATCATCATATTAGAATATACTGTACTTCTTGCTCTTGTGATTTTACCAGTTTAGAAAACATAACTGGATTCTCTTGCTGACTGCGTTTGTATTTTAAAGGAGCTGTACTTTTAGAAAAAAAACATTTTTGTACTTTCTTTTAATATTTTATAAATCTATCTTTGTGAACACAACAGTTTTATCAATTAAAAGTACTTTCCATCCTCTATTTTTCTCAATGTTTGTAAAATCTCTTTTGAAAAATTTCTGGGCAAGATTTCATTATGGCAATGTCAAAGAGAGGTCAGAGGTCTTCAACATGAAGTTGAGAAAGTGAGATGGGAAAGGAAAATTCCAGAGATAGTACAAAGTACAGAAAGACCTGAGCATCTCAACTTAAATATATTGGCTCCCAGAGCACTGAAGGATGTAAGAGGTGTAGATAAGATTTATGTGGTTTCTGAAGGAAGTTATTCACTCCTTGACTAAGCACACCTTTCAGAAGAGCCAATTCCCATAAAATAACAGAGGAGGAAAATATAATTCTGCAAAGGGAAACTATTAATACCTACATCTGCCCTTTGTTTTAAGAAATATTTTTCCTAATATATTCAATAAAATGCTTAATATTGACTCTTTTAAAGTGAATTAAGTAAGATTGCAAGTCATATTAATGGTACTTAGACATCAACCGGACCATAATTTAAACAAATGTGACAAGGTTTATGCTCATATATTACTCTCCATTGTCATTTAAAAGATTAAATGTTTGATACTTAACACTATTTGCAGAAAACTCATTCAGCATGTCAAACAACATAAATTGAGCTTCTATAAATTAAAGTGGATCCAAGATCTCATAGTGAAATGATAGTAGACTTGTGCATTTACGACTTCTGACCAATATGCTAAAGGGTAGAAATCAATGTAGGACACAAGGAATAGGTGAGAGTGATACCTCTAGGTTCAAATTAAACATCTCAAACACAAATATTCTGTGCTTGAGATATTAATGAGGTAGGAGATACTAAAAGAATAAGGCAGAGGAAACCATAAACAAGATGAAAAGACAACCCTCAGAATGGGAGAAAATATTTTCAAATGAATGAACAGACAAGGGACTAAGCTCCAAAATATGCAAGCAGCTCATGCAGCTCACTATCAAAAAAACAAACAACCCGATCCAAAAATGGGCAGAAGACCTAAATAGACATTTCTCCAAAGAAGATATACAGCTTGCCAATAAACACATGAAAAGATGCTCAACATCACTAATTATTAGAGAAATGCAAATCAAAACTACAATGAGGTATCACCTCACACCAGTCAGAATGGCCACCATTAAAAATATCTACAAACAAGAAATGCTGGAGGGGATGTGGAGAAAAGGGAACCCTCTTGCACTGTTGGTGGGAATGTAAATGGTTACAGCCACTATGGAGAACAGTATGGAGGTTCCTTAAAAAATGAAAAATAGAAGTACTATATGACCCAGAAATCCCACCACTGGGCATATACCCTGAGAGAAACATAATTCAAAAGAAGACATGTACCACAATGTTCATTGCAGCACTATTTACAATAGCCAGGACATGGAAGCAACCTAAGTGTCCATTGACAGATGAATGGATAAAGAAGATGTGGCACATATATACAATGGAATATTACTCAGCCATAAAAAGAAGCAAAATTGAGTTATTTGTAGTGAGGTGGATGGACCTAGAGTCTGTCATACGGAGTGAAGTCAGAAAGAGAAAATAAATACCATATGCTAACACATATATATGGAATCTAAAAAAAACATTGTTCTGAAGAACCTAGGGACAGAACAGAAAGAAAGACACAGATGTAGAGAATGGACTTGAGGACACGGGGAGGGAGAAGGGTAAGCTGGGACGAAGTGACAGAGTGGCATGGACATATATACACTACCAAATGTAAAACAGATAGCTAGTGGGAAGCAGCCGCATAGCACAGGGAGATCAGCTCGGTGCTTTGTGAGCCCCTAGAGGAGTGGGATAGGGAGGGTGGGAGGGAGATGCAAGAGGGAGGAGATATGGGGATATATGTATATGTGTAGTTGATTCACTTTGTTGTACAGCAGAAACTAACACACCATTGTAAAGCAATTATATTCTAATAAAGATGTTAAAAGAAAAAGAATTAGGCAGGAAGAAAAATATTGTTGTTATGCTCTAGGGCAGGGATTGGAAAACAATGGGCCTTTGGCCAAAACTGGCCCGCCACTTGTTTTTATAACTAAAGTTTTCTTGGAATACTGTCTAATTAATTCTTATGTATTGTCTATGGCTGTTTTCGTGCTAGAACTGTAAGGTCTGCAAAGCCTACAACATCTACTATGTGGCCTGTTATTAGAAAAAGTTTGACAATCCCTGCTTTAGGTAAAAATGATTTTAATACATAAATGGCACATTAAGACATTAATGGTCAAAAAGCAAGGAAAATGTGTCATTTTTGTTATTTTTAAGAACACTGGAGTGCAATTGTACTTAATCCTCAATTTTGTAAAGTCAGGGAGTGTTTTTATATCCCTGGAGATACTTGGAAAAGGGATTTTTCTAAATCAGCTTTTTTCAAAGTGTGTTACATATACACACAATTTAGGAATTCATTTAACTTTAGTTGCTTAAACAAATACAGTATTATTTCTCCTCACATTATAATTCTCTCAAAATAGTTATTAGAAGAAGTTGGTGCTATAGCTCTAAGATGTCTGGGCTGATTTTTGGCTGATTTGGGGGCTGATTTCCTTGGTCTTTTTCTCTTGCTTTTATTTCATGGCTTTTAGGTAGCCACTGATGCTCCAGACATCACATCTGCCTTCCTTACAGGGAGAACTTAGGTAAAGCAGGTTAGAATGTATACTAGGAGATTTCACACTAAGGGGTAATGGCTAAAGATTTGTCAGATAGCCTCTCTTACCTGTAAGAAATTCTTGGAATTTGAGAATTTAGGATTTTTAAAAATTGTGGTAAAATATGAATAACAATAAAATTTAACATTTTTAGCATTCTTAAATGTACAGTTCAGTTGTGTTAATATATTCACATTGTTGTGCAACCATCATCACTGTCAATCTTCAAAACGTTTTCATCTTCCCAAACTGAAACTCTGTGCTCACTTAAGAGGCAAAGATTAGGGGAGTTTTAATTGTCTGATGGTTGAGATGCTTTGAGGCAGTGGGGAGAAGGTGGAGAGAAATACACAAACTTGGGACATTCTCAATGAACAATAGCATATTAACAGTCCAGAGAGATCCTTTAGTTAAGAATTCCAAAACATTTTGACCAAAAATATCTTTAATATTACCTGTTAATTTGGAAGTTCTGTTTCATAGAAAATACTTTGGTTAATGTTGTTTGTAATTTGCCTTTTAACTTGTGTATAATAAATTTGTTTATAATAATAATGTATCTTTTGTTGTTATGTTAAATCACAAAGGCTTATCTTTTAGGAAACCCTATTTTGTCTACTCATTGTTTTTTGGTTTTATTTTTTATATTTACCTTCTAATCCATTTAATTCATTTTGATATTTGTAGTTATACAAAGAAACAGTAAACAACTATCTCAATATCATTTATATAGGTATCCATGATTCCCTACTCAAATATTTCTTAATATGCTAAATATCATTTACTCTGTGTGTGTGAGAGAGAGAGAGAGAAACTGAGGGTAATCATCAGTTAGATCCATTAAACCTGTAACCTGCCTTCATTGATCAAGTTTGCTTTAATTGTTGCTTCAAAAAACTTGCACATCCTCCAAGTGTCACGTAGCCTAAACAATAAGATGTTTGCCCAAGTTGCTATTCACGAACTTGGAGTCAGCTATGTCCAGTTCAAAATCCAACCAGTTAAGACTGGTTACAAACACCGACCCTCCAACCTGGCAGACGCGACTTTTGATGTGAGAATGCCAAAAACACCACCTTGAGAACACACTAACGCCACCATTTTCTAAACATGTGTCCCAAGAAAAGCCTGTAGATTAGTTGTGTCTGTGCAGGAAGACGATTCTCTCCCCTTTTTCTTATTTCCAATCACCTTTCCCCACATTCCCCACACCTCAGCTTTATCCCATAAATATCCTGAGACCCTAGCCTTCAAGGAGGCTGATTTGAGATTGTTCTCTGTCTCCTTGCTTGACTAACTCCTGAATAAACCCTCTCTCTGCTGCAACCTTGGTATCTCAGTGTTTGGTTTGCTGCATGTCAGGCAAACCTCATTCAGCAACATATGTGTTAGGGATTCTTGATTAAGTTCCATTGATCTAAACTGTATATTCTTGTGCCAGTATATGGTATTGTAATTATTGTATTTTGATGATAATTTTGCTTTCTGACAATACAAGATCACCATAATTATTCTTCTTTTTCAATATTTTATTGACTATTAAGAATTCTGCATTTTGCACAATGCTTCAAACTTTTTGTTTAGTTCATTGAAATGCCTTGTGAAATATAATAAAATATAATTCAGTTACTTCATTCTGGAGAGTCTTCTTTTAAGGAACATGCTTTTTTTCCCATTCTAGGGAGTCTTCTTTTAAGGAACATGCTTTTTTTTTTCTCATGTATTAAATTTTTTTTTGTCTCAGTAAACTTTTGAAATGTATATCTATATATCCTGCATGTTCCTCATTAAGTTTATTACTAGATAGCTAATTTTTTTGTGCTATTATGATTGAAAATTTTTCTATTGTGTGGTTTCTAATTTGATTATTGTTGGTCTACAGCGGTGCTACTCAATATTGGGCCACAGGGTGGTACAAGATAGAGAAATATTTACTTATATATAACAAATAAGAAGCATGTGACAAAATGTAAATTTATTAAAGACTCTGTTCATTTCAGCTTTTATTAAGACAGGATTAATAAAAGGAGTAGTGCAGTGATTTACATTATACATTTTGGAGTGAATACCTTATCTTGTTACAGGCTGGTAACAAAATCCATTCTACATTTGGCAGTGTATATATGTCCATGCCACTCTCTCACTTCATCCCAGCTTATACTTCCCCCTCCCTATGTCCTCAAGTCCATTCTCTATGTCTGTGTCTTTATTCCTGTCCTGCTCCTAGGTTCTTAAGAACCTTTTTTTTTTTTTTTTAGATTCCATATATATGTGTTAGCATATGTTATTTGTTTTTCTCTTCCTGACTTACTTCATTCTGTACGACAGACTCCAGGTCCACCCACCTCACTACAAATAACTCAATTTAGGTTCTTTTTGTGGCTGAGTAATATTCCATTGTATATACATGCCACATATTTTTTATCCATTCATCTGTCGATGGACACTTAGGTTGCTTCCATGTCCTGGCTATGGTAAATAGTGCTGCAATGAACATTGTGGTACATGACTCTTTTTGAATTATAGTTTTCTCAGGGTATATACCCAGTAGCAGGATTGTGGGCTGTATGGTAATTCTATTTTTAGTTTTTTGAGGAACCTCCATACTGTTCTCCATAGTGGCTGTATCAATTTACATTCTCACCAACAGTGCAAGAGGGTTCCATTTTCTCCACATCCTCTCCAGCATTTCTTGTTTCTAGATTTTTTAATGATGACCATTCTAATGGGTGTGAGGTGATACTTCATTGTAGTTTTGATTTGCATTTCTCTAATGATTAGTGATGTTCAGCGTCCTTTCTTGTGTTTGTTGGCAAATCTTCTTTGGAGAAATGTCTATGTAGGTCTTCTGCCCATATTTGGATTCTGTTGTTTGATAGTGCAAAAACTTTTAAGTTTCATTAGATCCCAATTGTTTATTTTTGTTTTTCTTTCCCTTTCTCTAGGAGGTTGGTGAAAAAGGATTTTGCTGTGATTTATGTCATAGAGTGTTCTGCCTATGTTTTCCTCTAAGAGTTTTATAGTTTCTGGCCTTATATTTAGGTCTTTAATCCATTTTCAATTTATTTTTGTGCATCATGTTAGTAAGTGTTCTAATTTCATTCTTTTACATGTAGCTGTTCAATTTTCCCAGCACCACTTATTGAAGAGGTTGTCTTTTCTCCATTGTATATTCTTGTCTCCTTTATCAAAGGTAAGGTGACCATATGTGGGTGGGTTTAATTCTGGGCTTTTTATCCTGTTCCATTGATCTATGTTTCTGTTTTTGTGCCAGTGCCATACTGTCTTGATTACTGTTGCTTTGCAGTGTAATCTGCCGCCAGGGTGCCTGATTCCTCCAGCTCCATTTTTCTTTCTCAAGATTGCTTTGGCTATTCGGGGTCTTTTGTGTTTCCATACAAATTGTGAAATTTTTTGTTCTAGTTCTGTGAAAAACACCATTGGTAGTTTGATAGGGATTGCATTGAATCTGGAGATTGCTTTGGGTATTATACTGATTTGCACAATGTTGATTCTTGCAATCCAAGAACATGGTATATCTCTCCATCTATTTGTATCATCTTTAATGTCTTTCATCAGTGTCATAGTTTTCTGCATACAGGTCTTTTGCCTCCTTAAGTAGGTATATTCCTAGGTATTTGATTCTTTTTGTTGCAGTGGTAAATGGGAGTGTTTCTTTAATTTCTCTTTCAGATTTTTCGTCATTCGTGTGTAGGAATGTAAGAGATTTCTGAGCATTAAATTTGTATCCTGCTACTTTACGAAATTCATTGATTAACTCTAGTAGTTTTCTGGTAGCATCTTTAGGATTCTCTGTGTATAGTATCATGTCATCTGCAAACAGTGACAGTTCTACTTCTTCTTTTCCGATTTGGATTCCTTTCATTTCTTTTTCTTCTCTGATTGCTGTGGCTAAAACTTCCAAAACTATGTTGAATAATAGTGGTGAGAGTGGGCAACCTTTTCTTGTTCCTGATCTTAGTGGAAATGTTTTCAGATTTTCACCATTGGGAAAGATGTTGGCTGTAGGTTTGTCAAATATGGCCTTGATTATGTTGAGCTAAGTTACCTCTGTGCCTACTTTCTGGAGGGTGTTTATCATAAATGGGTGTTGAATGTTTTCAAAGGTTTTTCTGCATCTATTGAGAAGATCATATGTTTTTTCTCCTTCAATTTGTTAATATGGTTCATCACATTGATTGATTTGCATACATTGAAGAATCCTTGCATTCCTGGGATAAACCCCACTTGATCATGGTGTATGATCCTTTTAATGTACTGTTGGATTCTGTTTGCTAGTATTTTGTTGAAGAGTTTTGCATCTATGTTCATCAGTGATATTGGTTTCTAGTTTTCTTTCTTTGTGACATCTTTGTCTGATTTTGGTATCAGGGTGATGGTGGCCTCATAGAATGAGTTTGGGAGTCTTCCTCCCTCTGCTATATTGTGGAAGAATTTGAGAAGGATAGGTGTTGGCTCTTTTCTAAATGTTTGACATAATTAGCCTGTGAAGGCACCTGGTCCTGCGTTTCCTTTTGTTGTAAGATTTTTCATCACAATTTCAATTTCAGTGCTTGTGTTTGGTCTGTTTATATTTTTATTTCTTTGTGGTTCAGTCTTGGAAGGTTGTTGTTTTCTAAGAATTTGTCTATTTCTTCCAGGTTGTCCATTTTATTGGCATATAGTTGCTTGTGGTAATCTCTCATGAACCTTTGTATTTCTGCAGTATTAGTTGTTACTTCTCCTTTTTCATTTCTAATTCTATTGATTTGAGTCATCTACCTGTTTTTCTTCATGAGTCTGGCTAATGGTTTATTTATTTTGTTTATCTCGTCAAAGAACCAGATTTTAATTTTATTGATATTTGTTATTGTTTCCTTCATTTCTTTTTCATTTATTTCTTATCTGATCTTTATGATTTCTTTCCTTTTGCTAACTTCGGGTATTTTTTGTTCTTCTTTCTCTAATTGCTTTAGGTGTAAGGTTAGGTTGTTTATTTGAGATGTTTCTTATTCTTGATGTAGGATTGTAGTGCTATAACCTTCCCTCTTAGAACTGCTTTTGCTGCATCCCATAGGTTTTGGGTCATCGTGTTTTCATTGTCATTTGTGTAGGCATTTTGATTTCCTCTTTGACTTCTTCAGTGATCAGTTCGTTATTAAGTAGTGTATTGTTTAGCCTCCATGTGTTTGTATGTTTTACAGTTTTTTTCCTGTAATTGCTATATAGTCTCTTAGTATTGTGGTCAGAAAAAAACTACTTGATATGATTTCAATTTTTAAAAATTTACCAATCCTTGATTTGTGACCCAAGATATGCTCTATCCTGGAGAATGTTCCATAAGCACTTGAGAAGAAAGTGTATTCTGTTGTTTTTGGATGGAATGTCCTATAAATATCAATGAACTCCATTTTGTTTAATGTATCATTGAAAGCTTGTTTTTCCTTATTTACTTTCATTTTGGATTACACGTCCACTGGTGAGAGTGGGATGTTAAAGTCCCCTACTATGTTTGTGTTATTGTCAATTTCCCCTTTTATGGCTGTTAGCATTTGCCTTATGTATTAAGGTGCTCCCATGTTGGGTGCATCAATACTTACTATTGTTATATCTTCTTCTTGGATTGATCCCTTGATCATTATGTAGTATCCTTCTTTGTCTCTTGTAATAGTCTTTATTTTAAAGTCTATTTTGTCTGATATGAGAATTGCTACTCCACCTTTTTTTTTTTTAACATCTTTATTGGAGTATAATTGCTTCACAACAGTATGTTAGTTTCTGCTTTATAACAAAGTGCATCAGTTGTACATACACATATGTTCCCATATCTCTTCCCTCTTGCATCTCCCTCCCACCCTCCCTATCCCACCCCTCTAGGTGGTCACAAAGCACTGAGCTGATCTCCCTGTGCTATGCGACTGCTTCCCACTAGTTATCTATTTTACATTTGGTAATGTATATATGTCCATGCCACTCTCTCACTTTTTCACAGCTTACCCTTCCCCCTCCCGATATCTTCAAGTCCATTCTATAGTAGTTCTGTGTCTTTATTCCCTTCTTGCCCCTAGGTCCTTTGCATGGAATATCTTTTTCCATTCCCTCACTTTTAGTCTGTATGTGTCATTAGGTTGAAGTGGGTCTCTTGTAGACAGCCTATATATGGGTCTTGTTTTTGTATCCATTCAGCCAGTCCATGTCTTTTGCTTAGAGCATTTAATTTGTTTACATTTATGGTAATTATTGATATGTATGTTCCTATTTCCATTTTCTTATTTGTTTTGGCTTTGTTATTGTAGGTCTTTTCCTTTTCTTGTGTTTCCTGCCTAGAGAAGTTTCTTTAGCATTTATTGTAAAGCTGGTTTGGTGGTGCTGAATTCTCTTAGCTTTTGCTTGTCTGTAAAGCTTTTAATTTCTCTGTTGAATCTGAATGAGATCCTTGCTGGATAGAGTAATCTTGGTTGTAGGTTCTTCCCTTTCACCACTTTAAATATGTCCTTCCTCACCTTTCTGGCTTGCAGAGTTTCTGCTGAAAGATCAGCTGTTAACCTTACGGGGATTCCCTTGTATGTTATTTGTTGTTTTTCCCTTGCTGCTTTTAATATTTTTTCTTTGTATTTAATTTGATAGTTTGATTAATATGTGTTTTGGTGTGTTTCACCTTGGATTTATCCTGTATGGGACTCTCTGTGCTTCCTGGAGTTGATTGAATACTTCTTTTCCCATATTAGGGAGCTTTTCAACTCTAATCTCTTCAAATATTTTCTCAGTCCCATTCTTTTTCTCTTCTTCTTCTGGGACCCCTATATTTCAAATGTTGGTGAGCTTATTGTTGTCCCAGATGTCTCGGAGATTGTCCTCAATTCTTTCCATTCTTTTTTTTTATTCTGTTCTGCAGTAGTTATTTCCACTATTTTTAATTTCAGGTCACTTATCTGTTCTTCTGCCTCAGTTATTCTGCTATTGACTCCTTCCCAAGAATTTTAAATTTCATTTATTGTGTTGTTCCTTGCTTGTTTGCTCTTTAGTTCTTCTAGGTCCTTGTTAAACATTTCTTGTATTGTCTCCATTTTATTTCCAAGATTTTGGATCATCTTTACTATCATTACTCTGAATTCTTTTTTAGATAGACTGCCTATTTCCTCTTCATTTGTTTGTTCTGATGGGTTTTTACCTTGCTCCTTCATCTATTGTGTGTTTCTTTGTCTCCTCGTTTTGCTTAACTTACTTTGTTTGGGGTCTCCTTTTTACAGGCTGCTGGTTCATAGTTCCTGTTGTTTTTGGTGTCTGCCCCTAGTGGCTAAGGTTGGTTCAGTGGGTTGTGTAGGCTTCCTGGTGGAGGTGACTGGTGCCTGTATTCTGGTGGATGAGGCTGGATCTTGTCTTTCTGGTGGGCAGGACCGTGTCTGGTGGTGTGTTTTGGGGTGTCTGTTAACTTAGTATGATTTTAGGCAGCCTCTCTTCTAATGGGTGAAGTTGTGTTCCTCTCTTGCTAGTTTTTTGCCCTGTGGTGTCCAGCACCGGAGTATGCTGGTCGTCGAGTGGGTGTTAGCATTGAGATGGATGTTTCTGGGAGAGCTCTAACTGATTTCTATTACATGGGGCTGAGAGGTCCTTAGTAGACCAATGTTATGAATTCAGCTCTGCCACCTCAGAAGCTCAGGCCTGACAGCCGGCCAGAGCACCAAGACCCTGTCAGCCACACAGCTGGAAAAGATGGGCTATGAATTGGGTGTCAGCTACTGCCCTGTTGTAGCTCTGTCTCAGCTGTCTGCAAAGGTCACCAAGATACATTGTTTTTTTCCACCATTCCTCAGAAGTTGCACATGCCAGTTTTGGGTTTGTAGATGTCCTCCTGATACTCTTCACTGAATTTCTTTGTATTCTTGGTGTTGAGAGATATGTAATAGTGTTGGTTCTCTTCAGTTCAGAGACTGGGACAGTCTGAGCCTTCATGTGGCCAAGTCAGGACCATCTGGCCGATGATTCTAAAGTGATAACATTTCAGGTTACAAGACAGCTTTCTGCAGTGCCCAATCAGTAGTCCCAAGCAGCTGTTCCGCCCAGCTGCAGAACTCTGACTAGGGAACTCGGTGGGACCCTCAAACGCGGATTTGTGCCAGCCCTAAAGCCTGACTTGCCCACCCAGGCAAGGAGCTGAGGAGAGCATCTCCCAGCCCCGTCTCACCAGAGGAGCAGACACCTGGCTCATTTCATTTCTTATTTGTCTTCTTCCACATTTTGAATTTCCTCAAGCCTTTCCTTCACATCACTTCTTTCATATAGAAATTTTTAGCAGTATCAATTCTTTCAATTGCATGTAAGTAATCTGTAATGATATCTTTGGTTTAAGAACTGTAATTTAAAATCTATTTTTCTGCTTTGTCTCTTATCTAGCTTAATTTTTGCTAAGTGCTGTCATATTTCATATCTTTTTTGTAGACACATAGATGTGTCTGGTATTTATTTCCATTTTCTGAAAAAACTTATTTTCATGCATTTTCTTCCTCTGTCTCTTTTGTTATATTCTTCGTGAGTCATACAATAGTACTTTTGTAGTAATAATTTGGCCTTACTAAAAGAGAAGGTCTGGCCTTTGCCCTTAGCTTCTGGACCCTTAGAATTTTATGCATAATAGGAGTGTCCTTGTTTGTCTGGGGACCCAATGTGTGTGCTTCTGGGTTTGTGTGTATGTTTGTGTGTGTGTGTGTGAATGATGAAACTGCCATGCTGGGTACTTGGTACCTGTTGAGTTAGGCCTCTTCCTGATATTGATATGTCCCTGTGTCTTCAGCTCATCTTTTGTATCTGACTGTGACATCAATTCATAAAAGCACAGCATAACCTTAGGAATCCACACTTTTAGATCGCCCACCTTTGGTGATTTGCTGCTATGACGTATTGGAACTTTCTCTGGTCCAGGTCTCTAGGCCTAGTGTCTTCAGGCTACAGTCCCTGAACCAAGAATCAACCTCGTAGAGATGTTACAGTTTCAAAAACTTGAGATCATAAACCTGGTTCTAATTGTTCCTTTGAATGTAAAGATTTTCAGTGACAAAAGGGATGACAAATGGAGATTTTTTTTTCTGTTCGTTTTATCATCTATTCCCTCTTCTAGTCCCATTGCTTGTCAACAGCTGTTCATGGGCTGATATCTGAAAATAATCAGAGATGTCTTTGAATAGATAAAATAGGGCTAAGATGAATGAACAGCCTAAATGTTGAGCTTAGTGTAGTAATGTGGTGAGAATACCAAATGCAGGAGTCACAGGACCTGTACTTCAGTCATAGATTTGCCTTAGCTATTCTTTCTATCCATGGTCAAGTTACTTAACCTCTTTATAATTAGGTTTTCTCATTTGAAAAAGAAGCCAATAATATGTATTTGTGCTAGTAAATATAAACTGAAATAAAATATATTGCTATATTTAAAACAATAAAGTGCATTATATGGATGGCAGGAGCTATTATTTGTTCACACATGGAAAGCATAATTTCTGAGCTAGGAAGTGATATGATGAAAATTACATCTTTAGAAGATGAATTTGGCACATGTGCAAGAAGAAACAAAGGAATGTAACTGGAGTGAATTAGGGTGGTACATTAAGTGATGAATCAAAAAAGCGAAGATGGGTACAATCTTAGGGAAATTTAAATAATGAATCAATATTACATGATAATTGGATGTGATCTGATTGAGAGAAGCAGTCTAAGCTAATCTCAGAGTCTCTAATTTTGTGAATCAAAGAATGCTCATGTCATTTACATATACATAGAATTTTGAAAGGAAAACCAGAGAATGCAAAAAAAAGCAGAGACAAGGAGAAAAAGAAAGGAAAATAATAAGATCTATCTATTTATATATATATGTATACATATAATATAGATATACATAACATAGACATAATATAGGTATGCATATCTATAATATATATATACAATGCATAATATAGATATACATTGTAAATGTGAACTTGTTCATATTTACAATTAAAAAAAATAATATCTTCCAAAGCAGTAAATCTGTGCATATACTCCCTAAGTCATTTTCTCCTTTCTCTACAAAGTACTGCTCAAATCCTATATGATTTATTAAAAAGTGAGTGCTATTATACTGGAAATAAGAAAAGAGCAGAATTCTGCTTTAAAAAGTCACATTTAAAGATTTTGATCAAGGTGTTTCATTTTAAGCTAAAAGTGCTTTTCTATCTAAACAATTACAGATTAGATATGCATGGAATAGACATGCTTATCTCATGCTTTCCTTTCCATTTTGAAAGGGCTGAATTTTAAAATATGTGAATTGTTTTCTTTTAAGTAATCATTGAATAGGGAATATTCAACAAACATAAAAATGTAATATCTTTCAAGCAATGTAAAAAATATTGTTAGGGACATTTATTTTCAATTACAATTATCCTTGTCTGAATAGTTTGTTATTATCATTCATTATTGTGGGCAGAGATTGTGGTGAGAGGGGATTGTAACAGGACCTACATAAAAGGTAATGGGAAAAATATCACCTATTAATATAAAGTAGTCTTACTCTTTGAAACATGTAGCCCCCATTACACTAATGGAATAGTAATGCACTGAATATAGTAGACTCCTTTAGCTTCAAATAGAATGTTTCATCTTTTGTCTTTAAAGTACTCCTAATAGAGTTTAATCACCTCAAGTTCTGAAGATGAATGTATGAGAACATTGGGAAGCTAGTTTTCCCATTAAATGCATTAGTGATAAACTTAGCTTTTTTCTTGGTGTTCTCAAAATGATCCAACCTCATTATGTCTCAAATGGTGTTCCAAAGTTAATAGCATATGAGCATTAGCTTTCCACAATAAAAGTTAGGGTGAAAAATAACAGACATAGAAAAATTTCCAATTTGCTTTGTTATTACATTCTAGAACTAAGAAATTTATTAGAGTAGCTGATAAGTAACAAGCATGACTGATTCATACTTACCTCCATCAGCAAATATATTATAAACATACACACATATGTATATACATATATACATATAAAATATTCTGCATACATGCATTCATATACCCTGATAGAACTATACCTCAACCATGGAATTTGACAAAGTTGTCTTCTTCTTTCACCTCCTTGTAAAAAAATTCTCATTTCTTAGAGCATGTAGCACTGGAGTGCACTGCTTTCCTTCCTTTTTACCTCTCCTAGTATATAAGTCTCTTTCATGAGCCTGTTTTACCCTCCCACCCTCGTTGGAGGATAGTGTGCTTTTCCTAGGGTGGGTTCTTTCCTCTCTGTACACTCTTTCCTTCTCTGATCTTATTCATTCCCTTATTTTTCACAATACTCTCTATTTAGATTAAAACAAACTCTTTACCTGGAGCACTTATTTTTGTACTGAGGTTATATCTTTTATTTCCATCTATTTCTTAGACATTTCAAACTGGACCTTACAAGTTCCTCTGAAACCAGCTTTTATTTACAAATAGTCTCTGTTAATAGCAATAACATATTCTTTTCATCAGCCTTCTTTTACTCCTTGTTATCTCCCCACATTGAATCAGTCCTCCAACTCAGTCAATTTTTTCATGTTGCTAATTTTTTTCCATTTCTATATTACCCTACTGTCTTCAAATCTATCCTTCTTTAAGCTCTCATTATTGTCTCTGAATATTTATTCATCTTCAACAAAATTTTATTATGGATCTGTAGGAAACAGAAAGATGGAAAAAACTGTAAACCTATCCATACACAGTTTGTAATCTAGAAGGATGGATAAGAAATGCCAAAAAAAGTGATCATAAAATATATTGTTCATATCTTAAGTGAAGGAAAACCTACATTACAGTGTGAATGATTGGGGAAGATGTCATTAAGAAGATAGCATTTGAGGTGGAATGGTGGGTAAACTGAGGCCATGGCAATCCTAAGTGAGAGCAATCGAAAAATCCAAGGTGGAAAAACAGAAAACCACAATCTGGATGACACATAATAGATACATATGACAGCAATGGGAAAATAGGAGTCTAGTTATGGAGGGCTCTCTGTGCTGGCCAAACACATTGGGATATTCCCTGGGAGTCAAGAGCCATTGGACATGACTGATAGTGCTAATTTGGAGTCAGATAATCTACCTTCAAGGCCCAATTCTATTATGTTTTGTATAAATAACCTGGACTAAGATGTTTCAGTGTTCTATTGCAACTGCTTCCCTTTTTGAAAGTAGAAATAACCATATTATTCCTGCTTATGTCACAGGGCTAAATAAATGTTTGAAAAGGAAGTACTTTAAAAATTGTAAAATGACATAGAAATACCTGGCATTATACTTGTGATGCTCTTGAGTGAGGTTATTTGAGCATAAGGAGAATAGCTTCTGACAGATGCTCCTTAGAACTGGTATAATCTTTGTCTTGCCAGGAGATGAAGAACTACTCCCTGTGTTTTCCTTTCCTGTAATATGATCTAATTTAGTGAGCATTTCCTCCTGCACTATGTTCTATATATGCCTAGTCAACGAATGAGTTAGAGGATTATGGAATGAAAACTATAAGCAATTCTATAGCTAGCCATCTTCTATATGAGCCAAAATGTTTCAAGTATCATTTAAGGAAACAATATGTTACATTTTATACACTAACAGGAGGCTATTGTAAAAATATGCAATATATTCACATGATTCTTTAAACATAAAACTGAATCAATGAAAATTATTTTTCTCCTATCTACTTAAATGTTCTTTCTCTCTGTCCCAATAGTTAACCATTTCTAAGAACCTTTCTGTGTATTATTTAATATTATTTATAAAATTTCCAGTAAATATGAATACATAGTTCTTCTTCTTTTAAAATTTATATAGAAAAAATAGTACAATGTATATTGTTCTGCTCCCTGCTTTTTTCACTTAATGAAATATCATGGAGATATTTCCGTATATTTTCTTATGGTAAGAGTTCCATGGGATTCTAGTTTTCATTACTTTCCATTATTTATTTAAATAGTCACATACAGAGGGAATTTGGGTTATTTCTAGTTTTTTTGCTATTACAAACAACCCTGCATTGAATACCTTGTTCATTCATTTCACAAATATGTTGGTTTATTCATAAGTTCCTAGAGTGAGCTTTCAGAGTCAATATGTAAACTTTTTTGTAATGTTGCTATATGTTACTAAATTGCCCTTTGTGGATTTGTACTATTTCTCATTCCCTCCAGCTGTAGAAGAGAGTGGTTTTTTCCCTACAACTGCAACAAAGTGTGCTAACATTGGATTTTTGCCAGCTTGATAGAGAAGAAATGACAACTTTGTACAGTTTTAATTTGAATTACTTTTATCAAAAATTAGGATCAACATCCTTATATTCATTAAGTACATTCCATACAATACTTTTTATTGTAATATTTTCTTTTTTGATTTCTAGGAATTTTATATATTAGAAATAGTATTCCTATTTTTCTATAACCGACATTATCAAACCTTTTTCTTTATTATTTGTCTTTTGACTTTACTCATTATTTTGCAATGCAAGGATTTTTTTAATGTAATTAAAATTATTCATCTTTCCTTTTATGGAAACTAGAATTTTGAGTCCCAACTCCATATTTATAAAGGCATTTTACCATGTTTTCTTCTAAGTTTTCATCGTTTCATTTTTTATATTTGATTTTTACACTGCTTTTAGTTTATTGTGTTATAAGTGTAATTTATAGATGGAATTTTATTTTTCTCCAAATGACTCCTCCTCAGTTTCCAAATACCATTGACTGAAAAGAAGAAGGAAAAAATGAAAAAAGGAAAGTCTTAACTGCATTTATTAGAATACTGTATTTATCATACAGAATTCCCCACTTTGTGTCCACTGTTGGCCTTTCCAAATTCCCATGGTCTTTTTATACATTAGTTGCACAATGCTCTAAGAGAGCCTAAATCATTTGAATAATGACTAATTATATATATTATATTTTATATACAGTTGTAATACTCTAAACAATTATTCTATTTCTAATTAAGAGGAAGAACTATTTTCATTAAAAGAAATTTGTCTTTACCCTTTGCAGCAGTTATAAAATCCTGCCCTCCCTGTCACTCTGATCTCTACTGTCCCCAGTCTCCCAATACACACTTTCTATTTTGATTGAATTTCAGTAGCTTGCTCAGATTCAGACACCTGTTATGGTCAGGCCCTTGGCAAGGAGAATGACAAGCTTTGATATAATACTAGATGTGTTTTGCTGAGACTGTCACTTGGCTATGGGACATTTAATGGTTGAATGACATAAAAGCAGAATAATACTTACAAGGCAGGCATAATTTTTCAGGCTGCCATCTATCTATCAGTTGGAGAAGTCAATAAAAATATCTTAAAGAAAGTCAACTGGAATTTCTTTCCAATAGTTTGAAAGTAAAATTTTTTTCTCTAAAAACAAATATTATAATAAAAATTGGCTCATTTTTTTCTTACTTTATGTTGTATTTAGCTCTGAAAATTAGAAGACATTGTTTTCATATCAATCACATTATTACTGTCATCTATCTAGTAGTAAATATTAAGTCATTTGCAATAATATTGTGTTTTAACTTCAAATGAACAACTCCAGGCTTTTTAATACAAAAAGTGGATAATCTCTTCATTTTTCTTTTCCTTTCTTTCATCAAGTAACACACATTGAAGAAGTTACAATGTTCAAGGTGATATCAAGATAAATAAGGGGAATAGAACCTATTCAAATGTTTCTTGGACCTCAAGGAACTTACATTTTATCTATATGTACAGAGGAAACATGCATATGAAAAGTTAGCTAAAAGTAAAAGACTGCTCAGAATAAATGGACTAAATGGATGAAGAGAAAATAGCTGCAGTCTGAATTCAAATGAGGGTAATGACATCCCCTGGGAAAAGGGGTAGCAATAGTCAATGGTTTCTGAAGAAACAGGCTTTGAGACTAACTTTTAAGAGCAGATAATATTTAATAAATAAGGGAGAATGATTTTTTAAGGAACCTCCATACTGTTCTCCATAGTGGCTGTATCAATTTACATTCTCACCAACAGTGCAAGAGGAATCCCTTTTCTCTGCACCTTCTCCAGCATTTATTGTTTGTAGGTTTTTTAATGATGGCCATTCTGAATAGTATGAGGTGATACCTCATTGTAGTTTTGATTTGCATTTCTCTAATAATTAGTGATGTTGAGCATCTTTTTATGTATTTGTTGACCATCAGTATGTCTTCTTTGGAGAAATGTCTATTTAGGTCTTCCGTCCATTTTTTGATTGGGTTGTTTTTTTGACATTGATCTCCATGAGCTGTTTGTATATTTTGGAAATTAATCCTTTGTCAGTTTCTTTGTTTGCAAATATTTTCTCGCATTCTGAGGGTTGTCTTTTCATCTTGTTATGGTTTCCTTTGCTGTGCAAAAGCTTTTAAGTTTAATTAGGTCAGATTTGTTTATTTTTGTTTTTACTTTCATTACTCTAGGAGGTGGGTCTAAAAAGATCTTGCTGCAATTTATGTCAGAGTGTTCTGCTTATGTTTTACTCTAAGAGTCTTATAGTGTCTGGCCTTACATTCAGGTCTTTAATCCATTTTGAGTTTATTTTTGATACAGCCACTGTGGAGAACAGTATGGAGGTTCCTTAAAAAACTAAAAGTAGAAATGTCATATGACCCTGCGATCCCACTACTGGGCATATACCCAGAGAAAACCATAATTCAAAAAGACACATGCACCCCAATGTTCATTGCAGCACTACTTACAATAGCCAGGACATGGAAACAACCTAAATGTCCATGGACAGATGCATGGAAAAAGAAGATGTGGCACATATATACAATGGAATATTACTCAGCCATAAAAAGGAATTAAATTGGGTCATTGCAAAGATGTGGATGGACCTAGAGACTGTCATACAGAGTGAAGTAAGTCAGAGGAGAAAAGCAAATATTATACATTAACGCATATATGAAGAATCTAGAAAAATGGTATAGATGATCCTATTTGCAAAGCAGAAATAGAGACACAGGCATAAAGAACAAATGTATGGACACCAGTGGGGACAAGAGGGGTGGGATGAATTAGGAGTTTGTGTTTGACATATATACACTATATACACTATATATACACTATGTATAAAATAGATAACTAATGAGAACCTACTGTATAGCTTAGGGAACACACTTCAGTGCTCTGTGGTGACCTCAATGGGAAGGAAATATAAAAAAAGAGAGGATGTAGGTATATGTATAACTGATTCACCTTGCTGTACAGTAGAAACTAACACAACATTGTAAGGAACCTTTACTCCAATAAAAATTAATTTAAAAAATATTTTAAAAAATAAATAAGGGACAATGAGAAAGTGAAAATGTTAAAAGTGTTTGGGTTAGTAAGCAGAAAAATACCAGTTAATCTTTCTGAAGAGTCCTCTCCATTTGGGTTATAACAATTAATTGTTCTTGGTAGTTAACCTTATAGCTCAATGAAACATTTAAGCATTTTTGCCAAATGTTAAACCCTATTTTTCATCTCATTTTGAGGAATTGTGCATCATAGTGAGTGTTCTCTGGAACTTCCATTTAAGTATACACTGAGGTTTGTCTTTACTATGCTAAATTCTAGCATCATGTAGCATCACACTACTGTGGTAAATTTGGACCCATCCATCTTAGGTCCTCTTTGAATGAAGCATATATTCCACAGTTGCTGTTCATGATGTTGTATCTTCTTGTATGATTACAAATGACTTGTGGTCTAAATGCTTAAGATATCATACATTTATTTTTGTAATTACACAAAAATAATGTTATTTTCAAAAGCCAGTCATATCAAGAACCTGCCATTATTAATGTATTTTTTCACATGATGCATTTTTGAGAATTTAAAGAAAGATGAGCCATGTATATTTCTCTCTGTTTATTTAATATTATGTTCAGTTGTCTTATAGTGTGTAGTTTTGCAAATGCAAACAACAGCAACAACAACACATAACAATAACAAAAACTTTTGTACTTCTTCCTGTTTGCCAGGTACTTTTCAAGTGCCTCTATGTATAAACTTATATAATCATTACAACAGCCTTATTATCTCCACTTTACAGGAGAAAACTGAGGCACAGAGAGTTTAACATGCCAAAGCCAGGCAGTTAGAAAATGTCAAAGCTGAGATTGAACCCAGACTAACTCTCTTTAGAGCCCTTTTATAACCACATAAAAATTTCAATGTGATTTAGCTCTGCAACACATTTTTACTTATCATAATTTCTATGTTCGTGAAATGACATTGTAAATCCTATTAATTTGAATTATAAGTGTCTTTTGGTGACTAGAAACTTAAAATGCACTTTTTCTCCTTTGAATTTTAAAGGTATTGATTTATTGACTTGTAACATCTTGTGTTTGTTTTAATTTTTTTTAACCTCTTTATTGGAATATAATTGCTTTACAATGTTGAATTAGTTTGTGCTGTATAACAAAGTGAATCAGCTATATGTATACATATGTCCCCATATCCACTCCCTTTCGTGTCTCTCTCCCACACTCCCTATCCCACCCCTCTAGGTGGTCACAAAGCACAGAGCTGATCTCCCTGTGCTATGCAGCTGCTTCCCACTAGCTATCTATTTTACTTTTGGTAGTGTAAATATGTCAATGCTACTCTCTCACTTCATCCCAGATTAACCTTCCCCCTCCACATGTCCTCAAGTCCATTCTCTACGTCTGTGTCTTTATTCCTGCCCTACCCTTAGATACATCAGAACCACTTTTTTTTTTAGATTCTATATATATGTGTTAGCATATGGTATTAGGTTTTTCTTTCTGACTTACTTTACTCTGTATGACAGACTCTAGGTCCATCCACCTCACTACAAATAACTCAATTTTGTTTCATTTTATGGCTGAGTATTATTCCATTGTATATATGTGCCACATCTTCTTTATCCATTCACCTATCAATGGAAACTTAGGTTGCTTCCATGTCCTGGCTATTGCAAATAGTGCTTCAATGAACATTGTGGTACATGATTCTTTTTGAATTATGGTTTTCTCAGGGTATATGCCCAGAAGTGAGATTGCTGAGTCATATGGTAGTTCTATTTTTCGTTTTTTAAGGAACTTCCATACTGTTCTCCACAGTGGCTGAATCAATTTACATTCCTGCCAACAGTGCAGGAGGGTTCCCTTTTCTCCACACCCTCTCCGGCATTTATTGTTTGTAGATTTTTGATGATAGCCATTCTGAACGGTGTGAGGTGACTCATTGTAGTTTTGATTTACATTTCTCTAAGGATTAGTGATGTTGAGCATCCTTTCATGTGTTTGTTGGCAATCTGTATATCTTCTTTGGAGATATGTCTAGTTAGGTTTTCTGCCTATTACGGATTGGGTTGTTTGTTTTTTGGATATTGAGTTGCATGAGTTGCATGTAAAATTTGGAGATTAATTCTTTGTCAGTTACTTCATTTGCAAATATATTCTCCCATTCTGAGGGTTGTCTTTTAGTCTTGTTTACGATTTCCTTTGCTGCGCAAAAGGTTTTAAGGTTCATTAGGTCCCATTTCTTTATTTTTGTTTCCTTTTCTTTAGGAGGTGGGTCAAAAACGATCTTGCTGTGATTTATGTCATAGAGTGTTCTTCCTATGATTTCATCTAAGAGTTTTACAGTGTTTTGACTTATATCGAGGTCTTTAATCCATTTTGAATTTATTGTGTATGGTGTAAGGAAGTGTTCTAATTTCATTCTTTTACATGTAGCTGTCCAGTTTTCCCAGCACACTTATTGAAGAGGCTGTCTTTTCTCCATTGTATATTCTTGCCTCCTTTATTCAAGATATGGTGACCATGTGTGTGTGGGTTTATCTCTGGGCTTTCTATTCTGTTCCATTGATCTATATTTTCATTTTTCTGCCAGTACCATACTGTCTTGATTATTGTAGATTTGTAGTATATTCTGAAGTCAAGGAGCCTGATTCTTCCAGTTCCATTTTTCTTTCTCAAGCTTGCTTTGACTATTCAGCATCTTTTCTGTTTCCATACAAATTGTGAAATTTTTTGTTCTAGTTCTGTGAAAAAACACCATTGGTAGTTTGATAGGGATTGCACTGAATCTGTAGATTGCTTTGGGTAGTGTAGTCATTTTCACAATATCCATTCTTCCAATACAAGAGCATGGTATATCTCTCCATCTGTTTGTATCATCTTTAATTTCTTTCATCAGTGTCTTATAATTTTCTGCATACACATCTGTTGTCTCCTTAGGTCGTTTTTTCCTAGGTATTTTATTCTTTTTGTTGCAATGGTAAATGGGAGTGTTTCCTTAATTTCTCTTTCAGATTTTTCATCATTCCTGTATAGGGATGCAAGAGATTTCTGTGCATCAGTTTTGCATCCTGCTACTATACCAAATTCATTGATTAACTCTAGTACCTTTCTGGTAGCATCTTAAGGATTCTCTGTGTATAGTATCGTGTAATCTGCAAACAGTGACAGTTTTACTTCTTTTCAAATTTGGATGCTTCCATTTCTTTTTCTTCACTGATTGCCGTGGCTAAAACTTCCAAAACTATGTTAATAATAGTGGTGAGAGTGGGCATCCTTGTCTTGCTCCTGATTTTAGGGGAAATGCCTTCTATTTTTCACCATTGAAAATGATGTTGGCTGTCGATTTGTCATATATGGCCTTTATTATGTTGAGGAAAGTTCCCTCTATGCCTACTTTCTGGAGAGTTTTTATCATAAATGGTGTTGAATTTTGATGAAAGCTTTTTCTGCCTCTTTTGAGATTATCATATCGTGTTTTTCCTTCAATTTGTTAACATGGTGTATCACATTGATTGATTTGCGTATATTGAAGTATCCTTGCATTCGTGGGATAAACACAACTTGGTCATGTTGTATGGTCCTTTTAATGTGCAGTTGGATTCTGTTTGCTAGTATTTTGTTGAGGATATTTTGCATCTATGTTCATCAGTGATATTGGCCTGTAGTGTTCTTTCCTTGTGACATCTTTGTCCGGTTATGGTTTCAGGGTGATGGTGGCCTTGTATAATGAGTTTGGGTGTGTTCCTCCCTCTGCTATGTTTTGGAAGAGTTTGAAAAGCATAGGTTTTAGCTCTTCTCTACTTGTTTGATAGAATTTGCCTGTGAAGCCATCTGGTCCTGGCTTTGTTTGTCGGAAGATTTTTAATCACAGTCTCAATTTCAGTGCTTGTGGTTGGTCTGTTTATATTTTCTATTTCTTCCTGGTTGTATTTCTTCAGTCTTGTAAGGTTGTGTTCTTCTAAGAATTTGTCCGTTTCTTCCAGGTTGTCCATTTTATCGTCATACAGTAGCAGGTAGTAGTCTCTCATGATACTTTGTATTTGTGCAGTATCAGTTGTTACTTCTCCTCTTTCACTTCTAATTCTGTTGATTTGAGTCTTCTCCTTTTTTTTCCTGATGAGGCTGGCTAATGGTTTATCAATTTTGTTTATCTTCTCAAAGAACCAGCTTTTAGTTTTACTGATCTTTGCTATTATTTTCATCATTTCTTTATCATTTATTTCTGATCTGATCTTTACGATGTCTTTCCTTCTGCTACCTTTGGGATTTTTTTGTTCTTCTTTCTCTAATGGCTTTAGGTGTAAGGTTAGGTTGTTTATTTGAGATTTTTCTTGTTCCTGAGGTAGGATTGTATTGCTATAAACTTCCCTGTTAGAACTGCTTTTGCTGCATCCCATAGGTTTTGGGTCATCATGTTTTCATTGTCATTTGTTTCTAGGTATTTTCCTATTTCCTATTTGATTTCTTCAGTGATCTCTTGGTTATTAAGTAGTGTATTGTTTATCCTCCATGTGTTTGTATTTTTTACAGTTTTTTTTTTCCTGTAATTTATATCTCGTCTCAGAGCATTGTAGTCCGAAAAGATACTTGATACAATTTCAGTTTTCTTAAATTTACCAAGGCTTAATTTGTGACACAGGATATGATCTATCCTGGAGACTGTTCCATGAGCATTTGAGAAGAAAGTGTATTCTGTTGTTTTTGGATGGAATGTCCTATAAACATCAATTAAGTCCATCTTGTTTAATGTATCATTTAAAGCTTGTGTTTCCTTATTTATTTTCATTTTGGATGATCTGTCCATTGGTGATAGTGAGGTGTTAAAGTCCCCTACTATTATTGTGTTACTGCTGATTTCCCCTTTTATGGCTGTTAGCATTTGCCTTATGTATTGAGGTGCTCCTATGTTGGGTATATAAATGTTTACAATTGTTATATCTTCTTCCTGGATTCGTCCCTTGATCACTGTGTAGTTTCCTTCTTTGTCTCTTGTAATACTTTTTATTTTAAAGTGTATTTTGTCTGATATGAGAATTGCTACTTCAGCTTTCTTTTGATTTCCATTTGCATGGAATATCTTTTCCATCCCCTCACTTTCAGTCTGTATGTGTCCCTAGGTCTGAAGTGGGTCTCCTGTAGACAGCATATATAGAGGTTTTGTTTTTGTATCCATTAAGCCAGCCTATGTCTTTTGGTTGGAGCTTTTAATCTGTTTACATTTAAGGTAATTATCGATATGTATGTTCCTATTACCATTTTCTTAATTGTTTTGGGTTTGTTATTGTAGGTCTTTTCCTTCTCTGGTGTTTCCTGCTTACATTTCTTGTATTTTTACATTTCTTGTATTTTCTGCATTCTTTTTCCAAGATTTTGCATCATCTCTTCTATCATTACTCTGAATTCTTTTTCTGGTAGGCTGCCTATTTCCTCTTCATTTGTTTGGTCTGGTGGCTTTTTACCTTGTTCCTTCATCTGCTGTGTATTTCTCTGTCTTCTCATTTTGTTTAACTTACTGTTTTGGGGGTCTCCTTTTCTCAGGCTTGAGGTTCACAGTACCTGTTATTTTTAGTGTCTGCCGCCAGTGGGTAAAGTTGGTTCAGTGGCTTATGTAGTAGAGCTAGACTGGCTTCCTGGTGGAACTGGACTGGTGCTTAGGTACTGGTGGCTGAGGCTGGATCTTGCTTTCTGGTGGGCAGGGCTGCATCCTGTGGTGTGTTTTTGGGTGTCTGTGAACTTAGCATGTTTTTAGGCAGCCTCTTTGCTAATGGGTGGTGTTCTGTTCCTGGATTGCTTGTTGTTTGGCATGGGGCATCCAGCACTGGATCTTGCTGGCCATTGAGTGAAGCTGGGTCTTAGTGCTGAGATGGAGATTTCTGGGAGAGCTCTCACCGATGATATTACTTGGGCCGGGAGGTCTCCGGTGGTCCAATGTCCTGAACTTTGCTCTCCGTATTCAGAGGCTCAGGCCTGACACCAGGCTGGAGCATCAGGACACTATCAGCCACAAGGCCTAGAAACAAAGAGAGAAAAAAAGAAAGAAAATGATAATAATAAATTTAAAAAAATTTTAAAAATTATTATAACAAATACATTTTTAAAACTATTAAAATAAAAAAGTAATAATAATAGGAAAAAGAAGAGAGCAACCAAACTAGTAAACAAACCCACCAATGATAACAAGCACTAAAAACTATACTAAGATAAATATAAAGATCAGAAACAAGTCAGTCACAGACAGAAAACCCCAAGACTACAGTTGCTCACAATGTCCACCACCTCAATTTTGGGATGATTCATTTTCTATTCAGGTATTCCACAGATGCAGGGTACATCAAATTGATTGTGGAGATTTAATCTGCTGCTCCTGAGACTGCTGGGAGAGATTTCCCTTTCTCTTCTTTGTTGGCACAGCTCCTGGGGTTCAGCTTTGGATTTGGCCCCATCTCTGTGTGTAGGTCACCCTCAGACCTCTGTTCCTGCCCAGACAGGATAGGGTTAAAGCAGCAGCTGATTCGGGGTCTCTGACTCACTCAAGCCGGGGGAAGGGAGGGGTACGGAATGTGGGGTGAGCCTGCGGTAGCAGAGGCCAGCATGACATTGCAACAGCCTGAGGCACGCCATGTGTTCTCCCAGAGAAGTTGTCCCTGGATCACGGGACCCTGGCAGTGGCGGGCTGCCCAGGCTCCTGGGGTGTGTGGATAGTGACCTGTGCTTGCACGTACGCTTCTTGGTGGCTGCAGCAGCAGCGTTAGAGTTTCATGCCCATGTCTGTGGTCCGAGCCGATAGCAGTGGCTCGCGCCCATCTCTGGAGCTTGTTTAAATGGTGCTCTGCCTTCTGTGGGCAGACGAGGAAGGAATCCCCTCTCCTTGTGCACCCTGAAGCAATGGTCTCTTGCCTCTTAGGCAGGTCCAGGCTTTTTCCTGGAGTCCCTCCCGGCTAGCTGTGGTGCACTAACCCTGTCAGGGTGTCTTCGTGCAGCCAACTCCAGTCTTCTCCTTGGAGTCTGACTTCCAAAGCCTGAGCCTCAGCTCCCAGCCCCGACCCATCCTGGTGGGTGAGCAGAAAAGCCTCTCAAGCTGGTGAGTGCTGGTCGGCATGGATTCTCTGTGTGGGAATCTCTCTGCTTTGCCCCCTGCACCCCTGTTGCTGTGCTCTCCTCCGTGGCTCTGAAGCTTTCCCCCACCCACTCCGTGTCTCCACCAGTGAAGGGGCTTCCCAGTGTGTGGAAACTTTTCCTCCTTCACTGCTCCCTCCCACTGGTGCAAGTCCCATCCCTATTCTTTTGTCTCTGTTTTTTCTTTTGCCCTACCCAGGTATGTGGGGAGTTTCTTGCCTTTTGGGAAGTCTGAGGTCTTCTGCCAGTGTTTAGTAGGTGTTCTGTAGGAGTTGTTCCACATGTAGCTGTATATTTGTGGGGAGGAAGGTGATCTCCACATCTTACTCCTCTGCCATCTTGAAGGTCCCCCCTTCATTTGTTTTTAAAATCCATATTTTCTCCTTGTATTAACTTTGGAAAAAAATTGAAAATTTGTCCCATGCTTTAGCCATATTTTTCAGTTGTAGCTTTGCAATGACAAGAAAATGAAACAATAATAAATCTTATGTAAACAAGACATGAGAGAATAAATTTGAAATTGTTTATTTTAGTTAATTACTTTATCAATAATTAAACAAGTTGTTTTGAGAAATAATCTTTTTAGATGATTTAATGACTTTGAACACAGAGATAATACGTGTGCAATAATTTTCCCTGAGACCAAGTTAATGGACCATTTTGATAATAAGTCAGAAAGAGAAAAACAAATACTGTATGCAAACACATATATATGGAATCTAAAAAGAAAAAAAAAAGGTTCTGAAGAACCTAGGGGCAGGACAGGAATAAAGATGCAGATGTAGAGCATGTACTTGAGGACATGGGGAGGGGAAAGGGTAAGCTGGGATGAAATGAGACAGTAGCATTGACATATATACACTACCAAATGTAAAATGATAGCTAGTGGGAAGCAGCCGCATAGCACAGGGGGATCAGCTCAGTGCTTTGTGACCACTTAGAGGGGTGGGATAGGGAGGATGGGAGGGAGATGCAAAAGGGAAGAGATATGGGGATAATGTATATGTATAGCTGATTCACTTTGTTATACAGCAGATACTAACATACCATTGTAAAGCAATTATCCTCCAATAAAGATGTTTTAAAAAAATCATTACCTATAGACATAATCATTTTTCTTCACTGATGCAAAAAAAATCATTTCTTCCTCACTGGGCATTTGTTGTCAGTACTGGTCTTTGGTTCTGTATGAGCAATTTTCAGCTTACTGCTTTAAAAAACAAAACTGATGACATTTCCAGGAAAGATGACAGAGGGAGAACATCTCCAGTTCTGGTTAATTTCAAAGGGAAGAGCAGTTACACGTGTCTCATAAAATGTCCTTCTCATTCTGTCAGCCTTAAGGAGGAAGAAGGAAATAATTTAAACTTGACGCTACATAACATTGTGACTTTGTGGAATGGCAAAAGGCATTTCAGAATAGATGATTTTTAGAAAATATCTTTTTCATTTTAAGTTATATTGTTCTCTCCTAATAATTTATATATTTCCTTATAATACTGTGAACATGCTGAACACAAAAGGGGCATCAGCTAATAAAAGCCCAAGTCTTCAAATTAAACTGGAGAGGAGACTAAGAGAGGAGATCCTATCTAAAGGAGCATATCATTCAGCACCTGGTCCCTTCCCAATATTTATCTTGTTCTTATGATGAAGTCTTTGTGTGTGTTAATTAGAATTTAAGCTACTCAGATTGAGGAAATGAACTAAAGAAGGAAGGGAAAGAATCCAGGCAGCAAAACCATTTTCTGTTGCAGATATTTCTAAACAGATGACTAGAGAATTGTAGAGAGAAATTTTCTAAAGGTGTTGCTTTTCAGGGTGCTAAGGAGCCTATAAAAGAAACCCAGTTGGTAGTGGGAACATGTGGAAGAGAATAAAGAGATTTACAGGGAAATTGTGAAGGGCTTGATTTTCTAAGTGACTGTTTTTGGATTAAGAAAAGTTTTATATTAAGAACAGCTTTAAATTTTCCCTGTTATATACCATATGCTAACATATATATATGGAATCTAAAAAAAAAGAAAAAATGGTCATGAAGAACCTAGGAGCAGGATGGGAGTATAGACACAGACCTACTAGAGAATGAACTTGAGGACACGGGGAGGGGGAAGGGTAAGCTGAGACAAAGTGAGAGAGTGGCATGGACATATATACACTACCAAATGTAAAATAGATAGCTAGTGGGAAGCAGCCGCATAGCACAGGGAGATCAGCTCGGTGCTTTGTGACCACCTAGAGGGGTGGGATAGGGAGGGTGGGAGGGAGGGAGTCACAAGAGATATGGGGATATATGTATATGTATAGCTGATTCACTTTGTTATAAAGCAGAAACTAACACACCATTGTAAAGCAATTATACTCTAGTAAAGATGTTAAAAAATAAAAAAATTTCCCCATTATACTTTAATAAAAAACTTCCCCATGGCTTCAGTAAAACATTTCCTATATAACTGTACTTCTCGAGTACTGCCCTCAAGGAGAGTAAAGGAAGATGGTTTAAATAAACAGGACAGTCTGTCCCATCCGTATCTTTCTATTTCTATATGAGGTGAGGAAGCTAGATTTAACTGAATGGACTGTTTCCTGTAGTTCAGGCACAAGGTAATGATCCACCTACAGACTATAGGAAATATAGTCTCTAACACAGGCAACTTTTGGTGAAGAGCATGTAAAATTGAGGGCCACTTTCACTTTTGTGTAGAAAAAAGTTCCCTGCAGGGAGAGGTTCTGAATCAAAATAATGGGAGCTCATGTTATAATCTCACAATAAAGAAGGTAGCCACCAAAATCTAGGGAGTGTATGTGTATGTGTGTGTGCTGCAATGACACACTATAATGTCCTCTATAATTGGGACCCATAGAGTCTAAAAAGATAGAGATAAGGGATGGTAGATTGTATTATCTTATAGAAAAAATTTCTTTTTGAAAACTATGGCATAAAGTAATATAGATTAATTGAGTATCATATTGGATACTTTGGTATCTCATGAATGGGTTGTAAATATAATTGTCCCTGGAGTGCCACCTCACTTTCTTGAAGGCTGTGCCTGACACTTGAGACATTTGATACGTAAGAAAAATCACATTAACACACACCTGTTGTTTTCCTGCTTAACCTGATGGAGACTAATAAGTCTAAATGCTGTACCCAATATACCCACCAAATATTTATCCCTGGGTAGCATCTGTTTGGAAACTACCCAGAATGATAAGGCACTAGAATGCATATGGAGATTGTCATTAGATGTGATCTTGGCTATATTCTTGGGAATGATTAACATCTTTGTTTTCTCTCCTCAACAGAGACTAACAGTCACCAATCCATAGTCAGTCATTCTTTGAACAAAATACTTTTTAAAATGTGTATTCCCTGTCAAATATTGACTCTCATCACAAAATAGATTTTAATAGTGGATTATAGTATGACATGATCTATGACTGTTATTCTGATTGGGTTCTTCAGTCAGAGAGTTTCAACAATTCTGACGAAATTATTAGAGACATGGTGCTCAGACTAAAGGGGCAGTAAATTCCACATGTGGAATCTCTAGTTCCTATGGCCAAGAATTACTCCATTGAGTTTCTTCTCCAATTTTGGATGTTTGGACATAAGCTTCAATTAATCATTGATCTCTACCTTGGGGTAGGAGATGAGAGTAGAAAATAGATTATGTTTTCCCAAAGCAGATAAACTAGAAGATAAATTTTCAGAGGCTTATCACTTGATTATAGTTTTAGTTTACAATAATATGTTTAGACAAAAATATCTTTATCTAACTTAAGCACCATGTTAGGAGCTTCAAGCTCCTGTTACAGGACTTAGGCACGCCTGATAAGCATACAAATGCTATATATGTGAATTAAAGAGAAGAGATCTTTGTAGAATTCCATAGCTTCAACAAATTAGAAAGTGGAGGGCTAGAGGTGAGAGCAAGCCATAGCCATTAGAGCTCAATTTACACAGAAGATTTGTGCCTCCATATGGTGAATATTTCTAATCCATTTTAACTACTCAGAACCTGAACTCCTTCCTAGGGATCGAGGAATTCCTCACATTATGAGTTTTGATGGGAGGCTGGAATACAGAATTGTCAAATACTTTCTTTTCCAGCCCCGCTTCAGCTAGCTTATAGGTACGTGTCCATGGATCCACCAATCAAATGGATCTACCCAGAGTTTGATTCAGAAACTAGGAACAAACAAGAGGAAACTAGAAATTTCCTCCTGATGGTAGAGTCTGTAAAAACATTATTGAGTTTCTGGGGCAAGAGTAACAGCAGTACCAGTTGTAGCACCCATTGTCAGCTGTCACTGTCGCACAGCAGTAACGCTAGTCTAAGCAATGGTCCTGCACTGGGACTGGTTGCATGGCAGCAGTTCTATGGCATTATCTTAAGCATCATCTTACGCTGTTTCTGAGCCTGGTTCTCCAGTTCTCCTGTGATTGTCTGAGCTACTAATATCTTTTTAGTACATTCCTTTTCTGCCGAAATCAACTTGAATCTGTTTCTGTGGCTTACAACTAAAATGCCTGACTAAAACACACCAAATATTAGACATTAGCAGTGACCATTTTTCATTTATTATGGAAATCTGTAGGTTTATGATCAATTTTCTTCCCTCATAAGGCAAAGAATCAGGAACAAAGACTGCAAATTTAAATGACACATTGTTTACCAAGACCTAACACTTTCAAACAACATATAAGTAATCACTAGAATATACAAAAATTTAAAGCAATGTCCTGAAAATGTTTTGCCAAGTGCTAGTTCTTCAAGAGAGAAGGCCTGAAAAAGGAAGGTTCTCTAATTTTACAATTTTGAAAAATAGAGCAAATCATACTCTTCTTAATACATTGTCATACTTCGGGTTCTCAGGAGTCCTACATAAAAGGAACCATTTTTAATTTTGACTAAAACTTTCCAAATATATTGGATGCTGCAATAATTTTCATGCAATACTTATTAGTATTCCTCAAACCAGGGTCCTGTGGAACATTCTTAGAAGACATAGCAATGTTTAGTTATTGAGTATCCACTGAGGATAAGATACTATGCTCTTCTTGATTAATACGAAAAATTTGCAAGTAGTTTTAGATTTTCCTTTTAAAAGTTTCAAAGAAATTGAAATTCTGGGCCTCAATCTCTTTATCTGTGAAATGGAAAAAATATAGTAGTACTTACATCATAGGATTGTTTTGATATTTAAAAAGATAATATGGCTAAAACCTTTTAAAAAGTACCTACTAAGTATTAGCTTATATAATTATGTCACTTAATTTATATGTGTACAAAAGTGACAGCATTAATTCATTGTAGGGAAGACAGTAATGATTTCTTTTATGATAAATTGATAGAATTAGTCTACTCTCTCCTCTCATATACAGCTCCCTTTGTGACTAAATAATATACATTTTTGAAGATACCCATGGAATATTGTTTCTATAGTTTAGGATAGAGTAAGACTAAATAAGTATAATGAGGATCATATTTGCTAAAAAATATGAATGGCATTTTGTGCGAGGTGTCATTATTATAACATACAATAACAATACCTAAAAATTGTTTTCTTCCCAGTGTACATCTATTTATATAGCATTGGTAATGTTTTCAGGCCCTGTATTACCATTAGTAAAGCTACAATCTTTTTTTCTGACTAGAAATGAAATTAATGAAAGTACATAATAGTCTGAGTAGCAAGTGTGAAAAGCCTTTATTTAAATAGAAGGATTAATGTGAAAATATTGTTTTTTAACTGCCCTTAAACAAGTATTATGTTAATTAGTATTTCAACTTTCATAGAAATTAGATGAGAATTTATGAAGGGTAAAAAGTCTTTCCATTTTTAATCGGCTACTTTGATATATTTCTCCATAGAAGCCTTCTTATATTCTGATTTTTAGCTGTGTCACTTTTTATTGAAAAGTTGCAAAAACAGAATCCCTTGGTTACATGTCAACTGTGTTCCTGAAGACTTTTCAAATAATGTACAAAACATGCATAAAACTATTGAGAAAATAATGGATTTTGTGCAAGGCATGATCCCAGGTGGTATTTTGCAAGTATAGCTTGTCTTGTAATGTTATATCAGGTGAACCTAAGAACAGAGGGCAAAATTGCTATCAAGAGTAAATGATTGGAATCCAATTTTTCTGTTAACTGAACTGAACCCATATGCACATTTTAATATTCCTCAGATTTGATAGGCATATTCTGTTAGTAATTTTCTACTCACCACATATTGTAATTTGGTATTTAATTATTTGCATGAAATAACTCATCAGCTGAAACTTATTAGATAAAAAAAGCACAAAAATAAGCCCTTTTTTTACACACGAGTGCTTTGAAAAACTGGCTTGCCAAACTCAAAATGGCAAAATTAATAAAATGCGTAGCTAAGCATCCTATTTGCAAATGTACTCCTGGATGTATTTTTGAAGCATAATTGAAAAAATATATATATATATATATTGACATTTTGATAAGAAAATGTTTACTTTTTTTAATTTAGTAATTGTGGAAACAAATTGCCTGGATACACTTGAAACAAAGAAATCAAATTTGAGTCAATTTATTATAGATAAGTAATAAATTAAGTGATTGCAATTTTTTTCACAGAGTTTTGTTTAATCATTAAACTGATTGGAAAATATGTAGGCATTTAATCAAAATGTTAAAATACTCAGAAAACTCTTAGCATACAGTACTGAAGGCTCAGGGGATGATTTGAATGTTGTCTATGAAAACCTTGTCTGCACTGAAGAAAAATCAAGGCAAAGGATGAGCTCCTTGAGAGACTTGTTTATAGAGAAGAAAGATCTTCTTCACTGTATGCTTTTCAGGGTATGAATTCTGAAAGATTGGGAGAAAGAACTTTTCTGCTGTGGATCTAGAAGCATCTTTCTCTGGGACAGTTTTAAAGTAGGAAAATGCCTGTTTTCAAAGGTTACAACATAGTCCTAATAAAAACTGGGTGGATACATCTGATATTTTAAGTTCCTGTCATGGATAAGATGGAAGCATATGATTTTTGACCTAGGTGAGAAATGCAGTAGTCCCCCCATTTCTTTGTTCATAAGATTTTCCACAGGAAAAGCAACCAGGAAGTACAGTCCAAATTCTCCTTGATGGTAATTTTACTATTTTACATGTTTTCATTGTTGATTTTCAGGAAACATATCTAACACACAAGCTACTTTCTCAGTTAATAGAGGGATGACCAATCCTTGAGAAAGCAAAAGAAGTATGGCATATTACCCTCTCCTTCACACTTGCATCCCTGGGGGCATTTCTTCAGTCTTACATTGAGCACCTGCTGATGTCAGGTGTGCAGAGCTGGTCTGGCCTTGCCTCTGTAGCTTGGTAATTCTATTCATTCCAATGGAGGGTAGTTTTTCACTCTTTCTCTGTGTCTTTCTCCGATTTCCACTTTTCTCATTCTTTCTTTATCTCTTAGGCTCCATATAGCTCAGTTATTTTCACTGGGTAAGGTGACAGTGGGAGATTGGTGATGGATCGTTTGATATTAAATGCTATCCCATAGTGCTAACCTGTTCTAGTATCAGGGAATCCACTCATTTCTCTCTTCCTTGGAGACTAAGTTCCTACATCATACACTGGGTCATCTCCCTTCACACTATCAAGATTTGGACTTGATTTTCTATGTTTTCAGTTAACTTTGCCTGTCCACAACCACAGAATCATTTTCTTATCTTTATCCTTATTATGTCTGTGGAATCTTCACCATAAAACAAAACCATATTTGCTTTTATTAAAGGGGCAAATTTATTATCTTTAAATTGAAGCACCAAGGTATTTACTAGTGTTAGTTCAATTTCAGTAAATTAATGTCTAGGTACTTTGTGCAGAATTAAGAGTTATTTCAGGAAATAGGGTCTTACATTATAGATGGGCCATTACTGCCTACATCACCTTATTTTTAGTCAAACGTTTTTGTTTAAGTGTGCTGAGTACTGAACAAAGGGAACAAAAAAATCTATTTGAAGGATTCTCTTTTAAAGCCATAGATTTCATTTTTAAAAAGGCATTCTGGGCTTCCCTGGTGGCGCAGTGGTTGAGAGTCCATCTGCCGATGCAGGGGACACGGGTTCATGCCCCGGTCCGTGAAGATCCCACATGCTGCGGAGCAGCTGGGCCCGTGAGCCATGGCCGCTGAGCCTGCACATCCGGAGCCTGTGCTCTACAACGTGAGAGGCCCATGTACCGTAAAAAAAAAAAAAAAAACAGGCATTCTATTTTAAGTTTATAGAATTCCTAGTGATCTGCACTTGTACCAGTAACCATGAAAAGCATTATTTAATTTTTTCATAAAGTCCAGAAACTTTGCATTATACTGTTTATAGGATATGGTTACCAATGTTTAGTTTTTTCTACAGAGTAAGTTGTAGATTAGTTGGATGTTAATGAATGAATTATGGTTTGATATTAATTCAAAATTGAACTAGACATAATTTCTTTCTTATCTTTTATAAAATTTTGATCTTTTTTCCTTTCTATTCTAATACCTTATCTACCTCTTTTTTTAATAATCTAAGTGTTAAAACGAACGTGGTGATTACCATATTAAAATACATTAACTATAAATTACTCTTCTTTGGTATTAGAAATACTTTGATGGTGTGGCCGTTGCATCCTGAGGTACATCTATACCATTTTGATTTTGATGCATGGGAAAAGCTGCTCTAAAAATGGATCTTTTTCTAGTACATTCCCTATATATCCCCTTTTTGATACATTTATTTAGTTTAGCAAGCAAAGTCTCTTAAAGCATAAGTACTCCAGAAGGAATAATAAATAGAGATGCTTATTTATTAAATAATTTTTTTAACTAACTTGACAGTTGACTTAGAATAAAGCTGATGGTGTCTAGATCTCTAATGGAGCCAGAGGTCTCTAAGATGGTAGGTGTCTAACAGAGGTAGGTGTGGAAATCAGTAGGAGAGGGCTGAGAAAAACTTTCTTTTTGTCCAGGGATGGTATCATATTTTAATTTTTTTCCCCATTCTCACCTGTAACATCTACATTTTGGGTAATTTGTTGACTATATATTGAAAGTTTTTTTTTGTTATGTGGTAAATTTATTCTATTATTATTAATTTAGATGGAGAATAATACAATAATGTAGAATTTCATGAGAAAGACTTGGATTTATACCTAAGATTTACATGAGTCAGAGAATAATAACCACTTAAAAAATACCACTATATCCTGTGTTGACAGGTATTTCTATGTTGAATTCCTAATTTAAACATTTTTTTTGTAAAACAAATATGTGTCTTAACAGATGCTTTTATTTGAAAACATAAAGTTCAGATTTTAGAGCATATTTTTACATTTTATTTTAGCTTTGTTTTGTTTTTATTGAAGTATAGTAAATTTACAATGTTCTTTTAGTTTCAGGTGTACAGCACAGTGATTCAGTTATATTTTTGCATTTTAAAATCTGCTATTTAAAACATTTTTAAATTAAAAAAATAATTTTAGTGTTTTTTTTTTTTTTTTTCTCATTCAGAGACATTGATTTTCTCTTTGCTGGAAGTGAAAATACAAAAGAGTAATGTACTGTTACTTTTTAAGTTTAAGTCTAAGTAAAGTTGAGGTGTTGTTTTCCTTTGAATTATTGAACCATATGAAGAAACATCATTTTGGTTATTAACTGTAGAAAGGAGACTGGGGAAAATTCATCAAATAGATAAGTTTTCCAGGATAAAGTATCTAAAATATATGGAAAACATTGAATGTTGACACATATTTATCTCTTGTTCAGTCAATAAATAAAACTTTACTTTAAAAAATCTGTTTATTTTTCTTAAAGTTCCTAATACCTTTCTCATTCATCAAATATTTGATAGATTAATGCATTAATTAACAAAAGAAATGATGCATGGATTTAGGCAACATAATTATGCTTAATGCTTGTGTATGAGTTTTAAACCAACAAAGCCATGGGCTCAAATCTGTGTTTTACAAAGATAAATATAGTGGCAGAAGGAAGAGTAGATCATACCTCAATTTTTAAATGTTTATGTGTCCAGGTACATGCTAGGTCTTGTTACCAGTAAACAAATAAAAAACAATTAAAAGCATAAAATAAACATAAAAATAACAAATATTAATAATTATAAAATAAAATGTATAATAAATAAAAATCTTAAATGCCATAACAAATATACTTCAGACAATAGTGAAAGTATAAACAAGGAAGTATTTTGATTTGGTTGGGAGAGTTAGTAAATTTGTCATCTAGAGGTGATATTTAAGTTGATCCTTGAGAGATGGTAGAATTTCAAAAGCAATGACAATGAAAAGACATTCTAAGTGGAGGAAAAATGTGATTAGAGGCACAGAGTGGAGAGCAGAGTATTTTGAGTAATGTTGAACCAATTCTGTTTGCCAATCACGTAGACTGCATAAACAAGGTAGTAGAATATGAGGCTAGATGGATATTTTGAGGCCAGATTAAGGAAGCACTTGAAGGCCAGGCTTAAAATTGTGATGAGTTTTATTTAGGTAATGGGCAATGAGGAGAAATTATTGAAATGAGAACTAACATAATTAAAGCTGTGATTTTAAGATTTTTCTAAATATCATCACTATGCATCAAAATGGGTAAGAGAAAAATCATGGGTACTGGTTAGAAACCTATTAGAGTCATTGAAATGAGAAATGATGTGGACCCAACTGAGAGCTGCAGGTAGGCATGGAAAAAAATTGAAGAGTTGCTATAGGCATTGAAAAGTTATATTTGATTGAGCTTAAATGTGCAGGAGAAGGAAGTATGAAGATCAAAAGAAAACATTAGATTGGGGGCAATTGTACAATAATGGTAGAAGAAGCAGTTTGGGGAGAGTTAAAGATCATGGGCCTAGCACCTGGGATAAAGGTTAGGTCTTGCAACATAGATGTGAAAACATAAGGATAGTGCCAGGAACATACATAAGCACACTGTCCTCCAAACTTAAAACTTCTAATGAAGGGAACATTAAAACTAGTTTAATGTGTGGTATCAAAGATATGCTCTTAATAACTAGGTTTTATTGCATCATTGTATGGACCTGCATAGCTGTATCAAGGATTTCTTCCTATTGATTATGGGGAAATGTTCCATTTCATTTGTTCTGTGAGTTAAGATCCCTCTGCATCCTATATCTCAGCCACACCAAACTATGCTGTTACCCAAAGGCACCACATTCACACTTCCATGCTTTTGTACACAATCTCCTCTAGCAAAAATAAAATCCCTTTATTCACTCATAAAATTCCCATGCATTAATATTTTTCCCCATGCCTTCTTTTAAGATCCAATTCAAGCCTCTGTTTTGGTGAAGTCTTTCCCTTCTAAGCTATGTATACATTAGACTTTATATATATCTAATGTATGTGTTTTATGCATGTGTGTGTATATATATATATATATATAATATACATATGCATGCATGTATGTATGTATAATATATACATACATATGCTTATAAAATTCACCTAACTTAGGCTTGGCCAGCTGAGCCTTTAAATTTGTTTAAGGGTATTTCCTAGCTCCTAGAGGGATGCTCATATTCAAGATTGTGCTTTGATGTGAAAGCGACATTGCTCAGTGGGGAGGCTGCTCAAATCTGCTTTGTTACTGCATATAAGTGATTCAGAGCATATATAATAAAGGACAGTTTTCAATGACCCAACTTTTTAATCTATATGATGCCAAGATGCAAGATATTAACATAATATTTGGATAGTTAAATTTTCTACTTTTCATCTTAATGCTCTGATGTCATTTAGACACAGTCTCAGAAGATATGTCTTTAAGGATTAAATTTATAGAATTCTCCATAATGGATAACACCAAAGAGACCAGTTATTTTGAGCATTTAGAAATATAAATGTATTCCTGTTTAATTGTTTGGTCTTTGAACCTCATAAGGGATAGCTGGAGCTGGAATTCTGTAATTTCTAAGACTAATAAACTGATACTGTGGGATGGCTCTATGCCTATAGAGGGGGTATTATGTCCTATGGAATTCAATAAGGCGTTTGTTTCTGTACATGGACAAAATTAATCCTGAATGCAAATGCTGATACAACAAGGTATTTGGCTTTATAGCCTGTCAACAGCATTCAGTGCTGTTAGCCATGGTGCTTAATTTTATCATAAAATACCTGTCCAAACACATTAATGTTCTTAGGATTCTAAAGGTTTATTCTAATTACAGGAAACAAGGGATTTGAAATACTTCTTTATCAGTTTCTAGGTAAACTGTGATTGTAACTTTTTTAACTCCTTAAATAATTCCTATAGTTCTATAGAAATTTGAGAATGCAACAGAGCTTTTTTTCTAATCAGACATTATAAACACAACTTCATTTCACGCCTGAAAACAGCAAATCATGTGCATGTTTGAAACCCATTTTCCTGTGACTCATCATGCGACTATAACTTGGAGACTGAAAATACTATTACCCAATTAATTCCAAGTTACTAAGTGCAGCAGCAAGATGCAAATAACAGATTAGAGTGTGAACTACTCAATTTCTTAAGTGTTAGAGAAAAGCATAAGTAAAACAAATGTGCATATGCTTCTGCATTCAACCTTCTTTTATTCATTGAACAAATATTTATTATGTGCGTACTGGGCCAACACCATTCAGAGCCTTGAGAATTGCACAGGTCTGAATAAAGCCAGGCTCTAAATGTAAGGAGATCACAGATGAGTAGATGAGACAGACACCTGCTTACAAATGTAAGAGAAACTTTCTTTCAGAAATTCCATCTAATAGTTAATTGAATTGTAGATGTGAACTGGCACTCTCATTCGTACAATAACACATAATTGATGGATGTCCGTGTTACACTGAAAGTTATGGTAATCTGGGGTGCTTTTCTGCTTTCACTACCAATAGTGTTACATAATTTCCATGAGAACTGGCTATTTTTCCCAATCATGTTTATGCCAATTGAACGTACTATTAATTTACTTTTTTAAAAATACCATATAGGTGCAGTGGTTGAGAGTCTGCCTGCCGATGCAGGGGACACGGGTTCGTGCCCCGGTCCGGGAGGATCCCACATGCCACGGAGCGGCTGGGCCCGTGGGCCATGGCCGCTGAGCCTGCGCGTCCAGAGCCTGTGCTCCGCAACGGGGATAAGCCACAACAGTGAGAGGCCCACGTACCGCAAAAAAAAAAACACACCACATATAATAGTATATACAATAGAGTGATACAACAAATAATAATAATAATAATGAAACATATACCCACAACCAACTTAATGAAAAAAGTAATACTAGTACTTTGCAACTTTGTCTTTGTGAATTGTGCTTTTTATAATTTCATAATTTATGTTAAATAAAAGAACATAAATTATATAAATGTGTATAAAAGAAAATTAATATTTATTTGAGTACTGTAAAAATGTTTTGGAAATAATTGATAAAAATAAGTCACTAAAATTATAATTGATTTAGAGTATGACTGAAAAGCCTGCAAAGGTTGAGAAAAAAAATCATGAAATACATCTTTCTTTAGAACATTTTATCTTTGATTTCTCATTACACTTGAATGAGACCAATATATGAATTGTATGAAAGATGATGTAAAACTTTAATCAGCAGATTCATACTCAAATAAAGGGCTTTGGCCCAATATCATGATACTGGCAAATGAAAGTACATTGATATGTTGTAGAATAAAATAAAATGCTTCTGATGTAAATGTATGACTTTTCAATTACCTGCTTTCAAAGCCATTTTTTTGTTTAAGTGAAAAACTACCCAATTCAAGGATAATGTATAAAAGAATTTCAACTTTAATTACAATATAATGAGAAGTTTTGAAGAAGGTATCTACAGGACAACTTATTCGAGTGTTTAAACACCACACCCTCAGTCAGGTCTAATCTGATAATCCTACCTAAACTAGCCCTTATTTAGCCTCTTTATTCTCCAACCCATACTTTATTTTCCTTTATGGTACCATTACTACCTGTCACCACATTTTATATGCATTTATTTTCTGCCTCTTCACAAGAACATGAGTCGCATGAGAGCAGGGGCTTTGTTTTGTTTGTCACATTAGCTTCAGCATCCCAGGAAGACAGGTGCAGGTCAGTAAATATGTGCTGAAGGTTCACAGAGAGACTAAGGGGTAGCTTGACTCTGCTGTGCTAGTGGAATTAGTGTGGATCTATAAGTCATTTAGAGTTCTGAGGTTTAGAGTTAAGCCTTCAAGGACAATTAAGGTTCTCTAGGAAAAGGCCCAGGAAAGAACAATCTCATGAACAAACTTTTTCTCAGAGTAAAGAGCACGTGCAAAATGTTGCATCTGTGAATCTACGTGGCAAATGTTCAAAGATTTCACAGTGGTATACTGATGGATTCTTCTGAGAGAGTGCACCTAAACAAAACAAGCTGGGGAAGAAATGTTTGGGCCAAATCATAAGGAACTAAAGATTTTGCACTTCATCTTGTAGGTGATGGAGTTTTTGCTGTATTTCAAGCATGTTCATTTTGAAATTAATTCAATTTAAAAGGTAGTATAGGTATAAATACAGAGAAACAAATAAGTGTTGAATGTACCACAATCAGTGATGTCAAATCAGGCCAAAACCCAGACAAATAAATTATTAAGAATTTGATGAATTTATGTGTGACTAGGGAGATTTTGGATGCTGTTGCTAAGCATGTACAAGACTACCTGGGTCAGTTGAACTGAGGAGCATCATATACTAGAGAAAAGGGAAGAAAAAAAGTATTTTTTCTTCAAATACTCAAGAAATTATGAATTTTGTTCTTAGTTATGAAGAGTAATTATGGGGCCACATTTTTTTGTGTCATTTTGTCATGGTATGCTGGCTACAGAAGAAACAATGTGCTGTAAGTCTCAGGAAATGTGGCTAATTTCAGAAATTTAGCAAATATTTCACTTAGAATGAGGGTCTGCATTTGAAGGAGAGGTTATTTTTATCCTTAAAAATGTTTCATTCTGAAGGAGGGGAGAGAAATTCAGGAACAATGGAGGACTTTGAGGGAAGTGAGAACTTTCTGACATGTTATTATGCTGCTACTCAGCCTCTTCTGCCAGCTTTGCTGATTCACATGGAGCTACCCTAGGGCCACTCAAAGAGATGGAATAATTTAAAGAGACAATATTTTGGTCACTCTAAAATAATCCTGGCCAAACAGGTTGGTTGTACCTAGATGGAGGAAACAAATTCCTCTCTTTGTGGCAGACAGCTGGGCATATTTTGTCTCTGTTAATATTTTCAATATGAATCTACATAGACTTTTATATTATTTAATGTTCTGAATTTCTCTATATTTCTCCCCTATGAGTCTGTAATAATGATGGAAAAAGTAAGCACCAAAAATTGAAAAGAAAATTTTCTTTTGAAAACTCAGTTATTCAGTAATTTGTTTCCTCTTAGAATCACAAGTAAGTGATATTAGCTAAGCCAACCCAACTGACGGGTATAGAAAAAATAACAAGGTCTTTAAAAAAATCTTGAGTAAGTTACTATTCTTATATCTTGTGTTTTATTTACCAGGTAGCTGAAGAGGACTCGTTAGGAATGGAGAAAAATTGCTGAATGAGAACTCTTAATTTAGAGACAATTTACATAGTAATTTTAATGACAATGTAAGAAATAAATATACTTATAAATTTTAAAGAAAGTGGCCTTAAATATTTAAGATTATGGTGTATGTATTAAATGTTACTTAAAATATATCCTCTGCAAATAAGATGTATTCAAAAGATTTCACTTATAATGAAGAAATATACAGAAAATTTGACTGCAATATAACTATTAAAACTGGAGATTTTTAACTGTACTCATCATTGTTGGTGCCTCAAAATGAAAAAAATGTTTGGTGTGGTGGGGGTTTCAACTACTAGATAAAGTTACTTTTGGAAAACATATTAGTTTCCACTAGGCTTGGTAAAACCTCATCTTGGTTAACTATTTAATCACATGGTGTCGGTGGATATGATCTGGATATGGTCTTCATGTCTGTATCCACAGCTTAGATCTCTCTTCCATGCTACAGAAGCACATATCCGGCTGCCTTCTGGATAACTCCACCTGTGTTCAACATAACTCAGTATGCTCAGTGTTGAGCTTATTATCTCCCTCTCTTATAAGTTTCATATCTAATGGCATCACTGTTTATTCTAAATCCACAGAAAAAAATCTGAGGGAAACCTTGGTTTTGCCGTCTCTCTCACTGGTCACATCCAATCAACTGTCCATTCTTATTAGCGAGCATAGCGGTCTGTATATCTTTCCTAATTCGTGTTTTGTAGTCTTTGATAAATACCCAGGAGTCGAATTGCTGGATCATATGGGAGTTCTCTTTTTAGTTTTTTTGAGGTATATCCATACTGTTTTCCATAATGGCTGCAGCAATTTACATTCCCACCAATATTGCACAAGAGTTCCTTTTTCTCCACATCCTCACTAGCACTTGTTATTTGTTGTATTTTTGATAATAGCCATTGTGGCAGGTGTGAGATGATATCTAACTGTGGTTTTCATTTGCGTTTCACTGATGATTAGTGATATTGAGCATATTTTCATTGGTTGGTCATCTGTATGTCTTTTTGGGAAAATGTATATTCAGATCCTCTGCCCATTTTTAATTGGGTAGTTTGGGTTTTTAAATTTTTTTTTGATGCTGAGATGTATGCTTTCTTTGTATATTTTGGATATTATCCCCTTATCAGATTTATCATTCACAAATATCTTCTCCCTTTCATTAGGTGGCCTTTTAGTTTGTCAATAGTTCCCTTTTCTATGCAAAAGTTTTTTTAGTCTGATACAGTCCCATTTGTTTCTTCTTGCTTTTGTTTCTCTTTGGACATATCAAAAAAAAAAAATACTATGAAGACTGATGTCAAAGAGCATACTGCCCATGTTTTCTTCTAGAAGTTTTATGGTTTCATGTATTATATTTAAGTCTTCAATCCATTTTTAATTTATTTTTGTTCATGGTGTGACAGAGAAGTCCAATAAGATTCTTTTGCATGTAGCTGTCCAGTTTCACCAACAGGATTTATTAAACAATATGTCTTTTCCCCATTGTACATTTTTGCCTCCTTTCTCATAGTTTACTTGCTCATATAAGTGTGGGCTTATTGCTGGGCTCCTATTCTGTTCCATTGATCTTTGCATCTTTTTTTGTGCCAGTACCATACTGTTTTGATTACTGTAGCTTTGTAGTATAGCCTGAAATCAGGGAGTGTGATGTCTCCATCTCTGTTCTTTCTCAAGATTGTTTTCACTATTCATAGTCTTCTGTGTTTCTATACAAATTTTAAATTATTTGTTCTAGGTCTGTGAAAAATGCCATTGGTATTTTGATGGGGATTGCATTGAATTGGTAGATTACCTTGGGTAGTATGGTCATTTTCACAATGTTAACTCTTCCAATACAAGAACACAATATACCTTTCCATCTGTTTGTGTTGTCTTCAGTTTCTTTCATCAGTGTCTTATAGTTTTCTGAGTACAGTTTTCTGCATCTATTGAGATAAGCATTTTTTTTAATTCTTCAATTTTGTTAATGTGCTATATTACATTGATTGATTTGCAGATATTGAAAAATCCTTGCATCTCTGGGATAAATCCCAGTTGATTATGGTGAATTATCCTTTTAATGTATTGCTGGATTTGGTTTGCTAATAGTTTGTGGGGGATTTTTGGATCTATGTTCATCAGTGATAGTGGCTTGTAATTTTCTTTTTCTGTGGGATATTTTTGTTTGATTTTGGCATCAGGGTAAAGCTAGCCTCAAAGGGTGAGTTCAGAAGTGTTCCTTCCTCTGCAATTTTTTTGGAATAATTTGAGAAGGATAGGTGTTGATTCTTCCCTAAATGTTTGGTAGAGTTCACCTGTAAAGCCATCTAATCCTACACTTTTGTTTGTTGGGAGGCTTTTTTCTTTAATTACTGATTAAATTTCATTGCTGGTAATTGGTCTGTTCATACTTTCTATTTTTTCCTGGTTCACTCTTGAGAGATTGAACATTTCTAGGAATTTGTTCATTTCTTCTAGGCTGCCCATTTTATTGGTTTATAGTGTTTGAAGTAACCTCTTATGATCCTTTGTATTTCTGTGATATATATCAATTGTAACATCTTTTTCACTTGATTTGTACCTTGTCTCATTTTTTTCTTGAAGATCCTGGTTTATCAATTTTATCTTTTCAAAGAACTAGCTCTTATTTTCATTGATCTTTTCTATTGTTTTTGTAGTTTCTATTTCATTTATTTCTGCTCTAATTTTTATGATTTCTTTCTTTCTAGCAACTTTGGGTTTTGTTTGTTCTTTCTAGGTGCTTTGGGTGTAAGGTCAGGTTGTTTATTTGAGATTTTTCTTGTTTCCTGAGGTAAGCTTGTATCACTGTAAACGTCCCTCTTAGAACTGCTTTTGCTGCATTCCATAGATTTTGGATTATTGTGTTCTAATTTTCATTTGTCCCCAGATAATTTTTTATTTCTTTTTTTATTTCTTCTGTGATCCATTGGTTATTTAGTAGCATATTAGTTAGCCTCCACATGTTTGTGTTTTTTGCATTCCTTTTTCTTGTAGTTGATTTCTAGTCTCATAACATTGTGGTTGAAAAAGATGCTTGACATAATTTCAAGTTTCTTAAATTTACTAAGACTTGTTTTGTGTCCTAGTATGTGATTTATCCTGGAGAATGTTCCATGTGCACTTGAAAAGAATATGTATTCTTCTGCTTTTGTATGGAATGTTCTATATATATATATATCTATTAAGTCAATTTAGTTTAATGTGTCACTTAAGGCCACTGTTTCCTTATGACATTATGTCTGGATGATCTGTTTATTGATGTAAGTGTCATGATAACGTCCCCTACTATTTTTGTGGTAATGTCAATTTCTCTTTATGTTTGTTAATACCTCTTTATGTATGCAGGTGCTCAGATGTTGGTCTCATATATATTTATAATTGTTATATCTTCTTCTTAGGTTGATCCCTTTATCATTATGTAATGTCATTCTTTGTTTCTTAGTGCAATCTTTGCTTTAAAGTCTATTTTGTCTGATATAAGTATTGCTACTCTGACTTTCTTTTCATTTCCATTTGCATGGAATAAATTTTTCCATCCCCTTACTTTCAGTCTGAGTGTGTCTTTAGATATGACGTGAGTCTCTTGTAAGAAGCATATATACCAGTTTTGTTTATGTTCTTATCTGTTCAACCACTCTGTCTTTTGATTGGAGCATTTAGTTCATTTACATTTGAAGTAATTATTGATATTTATGCACTCAATGCCATTTTGTTTATTGTTTTAAGATTGGTCATATAGTTCTTTTTGTTTCTTTCTTCTTCTTTTTTTCTATTCCCTTGTGATTTATTGACTATTCTTAATGTTATGTTTGGATTCCTTTCCCTTTTTTTGTGTATGTATCTATTATAGGTTTTCAGTTTGTGGTTATCCTGAGGTTTATATATAGCAATCTATATATATGTGATTATTTTCATTTGTGGATATCTTAAGTTAAAAAGTATTTTTACAACCCTGCAATTTTACTCCTCCACCCCTCATATTTACTGTTTTGGACATCATATTTACATCTTATTGTTTTGTGTATCTCTTTAGTTATTATGAAAATAGATGATTTTTTTGCTTTTGTAATTTAATCTTCCTACTAACTTTATACATGATTGATTTACTACCTTAGTTTATATTTGCCTTTACCACTGAGATTTTTCCTTTTGTCATTTTCATGTTTTTAGCTGTGGCCTTTTCATTTTCACTTAGAAGAGTCCCTTTAACATTTCCTGTAAATATGGTTTGGTGGTGCTATACTCCTTTAGATTTTGCTTGTCTGTATAACTTTTAATCTCTCCCTCAAGTCTGAATGAAAGCCTTGCTGGGTAGAATATTCTTGGTTGTAGGTTTTTCCCTTCATCCTTTGTGTAAACTGTGCCAATACCTTCTGGCCTGCAGCATTTCTGCTAAAAATTCAGCTGATATCCTTATGGGAGTTCCTTGTATGCAACTTGTTGCTTTTACCGTGCTGCTTTTAATGTTCTCTCTTTAATATTTACCATCTTAATTATAATGTGTATTGGTGTGATCCTCTTTGGGTTGATCCTGTTTGTGACTGTGTGCTTCCTGAACTTGACTGTCTGTTTCCTTTCCCAGGTTATGGACATTTTCAGCTATTGTGTCTTCAGTATATTTCTCTTTCTCTTCTCCTTCTGGGCCCTAACAATATGAATTATGCTTGATATTGCCTCAGAGGTCTCTTACACGGTGATCATTTATTTTTATTATAGTTTTTCTTGATTTTTTGAATTTTATTCATATTCTATACAGCAAGTTCTCATTAGTTATCTATTTTATAGATATTAGAGTATATTTGTCAATCTCAATCTTCCACTTCATCCCACCCCACCCCCACCATGAGTTTTCCCCCTTGGTGTCCATACATTTGTTCTCTACATCAGTGTCTCTATTGCTGCCCTGCAAACCAGTTCATCTTTACCATTTTTCTAAGTTCCACATATATGCATTAATATACAATATTTTTCTCTTTCTGACTTACTTCACTCTGTATGACAGTCTCTAGATCCAACCACGTCTCTACAAATGACCCAATCTCGCTCCTTTTTATGGCTGGGTAATATTCCATTGTATATATGTACCACATATTCTTTATCCATTTGTCTGTCGATGGGCATTTAGGTTGCTTCCATGTCCTGGCTATTGTAAATAGTGCTGCAATGAATATTGGGATGCATGTGTCTTTTTGAATTATGGTTTTCTCAGGGTATATGCCCAGTAGTGGGATTGCTGGGTCATATAGTAATTCTATTTTTAGTTTTTTAAGGAACCTCCATACTGTTCTTCATATTGGCTGTATCAATTTACATTCCCACCAACAGTGCAAGAGGCTTCCCTTTTCTCCACACCCTCTCCAGCATTTGTTGTTTGTAGATTTTCTGATGATAGCCATTCTGACTGGTGTGAGGTGATACCTCATTGTAGTTTTGATTTGCATTTCTCTAATAATTAGTGATGCTGAACAGTGTTTCATGTGTTTCTTGGCCAATTGTATGTCTTCTTTGGAAAAATGTCTACACGAACTCGTGTCCCCTGCATCAGCAGGCGGACTCTCAACCACTGCGCCACCAGGGAAGCCCTGTTGGAAGATTTTTAATCACAATTTCAATTTCATTACTTGTGATTGGTCTATGCATATTTTCTATTTCTTCCTGGTTTAGTCATGGAAGATTATACCTTTGTAAGAATTTGCCCATTTTTTCCAGGTTGTCCATTTTATTGGCATAGAGTTGCTTGTAGTAGTCTTAGGATGCTTTGTATTTCTACAGTGTCCATTGTAACTTCTCCTTTTTCATTTCTAATTTTATTGATTTGAGTCTTCTCCCTCTTTTTCTTAATGAGTCTGGCTAAAGTTTTATCAATCTTGTTTATCTTCTCAAAGAACCAGCTTTTAGTTTTATTGATCTTTGCTAATGTTTTCTTTGTTTCTCTTTCATTTATTTCTGATCTGATCTTTATGATTTCCTTCCTTCTACTAACTTTGGGTTTTGTTTCTTTTTCTTTTTCTAGTTCCTTTAGGTGTAAGGTTAGATTGTTTATTTGAGATATTTCTTGTTTCTTGAGGTAGGCTTGTATTGCTATAAACTTCCCTCTTAGAACTGCTTTTGTTGCATCCCATAGGTTTTGGATCATCATGTTTTCGTTGTAATTTGTCTAAGTATTTTTTGATTTCCTCTTTGATTTCTTCAGTGCTCTCTTGGTTGTTTAGTAATTTATTTTTCAGCCTCAATGTGTTTGTGGTTTTTGCTTTTTTTCCCCTGTAATTGATTTCTAATCTCATAGCATTGTGGTTGGAAAAGATGCTTGATATGATTTCAATTTTCTTAAATTTACCACAGTGTGATTTGTGACCCAAGATGTGATCTATCCTGGAGAATGTTCCTTGAGCACTTGATGAGAAGAAAGTGTATTCTGTTGTTTTTGGATGGAATGTCCTATAAATATCAATTAAATCTATCCTTTTGTGTCATTTAAAGCTTGTGCTTCCTTATTAATTTTCTCTCTGGATGGTCTCTGTCCATTGGTGTAACTGAGGTGTTAAGGTCCCCCACTATTATTGTGTTACTGTCAATTTCCTCTTTTATAGCTATTAGCAGTTGCCTTATGTATTGAGGTGCTCCTATGTTGGGTGCATATATATTTATAATTATATTTTCTTCTTGGATTGATCCCTTGATCATTATGTAATGTCCTTCCTTGTCTCTCATAACATTCTTTGTTTTAAAGTCTATTTTTTTCTTATATGAATATTGCTACTCCAGCTTTCTTTTGATTTCCATTTGTATGGAATATCTTTTTCCATCTCCACACTTTCAGTCTGTATGTGTCCCTAGGTCTGAAGTGGATCTCTGGTAGACAGCATATATATGTGTCTTGTTTTTGTATCCATTCAGTGAGCCTGTGTCTTTTGGTTAGAGCATTTAATCAATTACGTTTAAGGTAATTATCAATATTATGTTCCTATTACCATTTCCTTAATTGTTATGGGTTTGTTTTTGTAGGTCCTTTTCTTCTCTTGTGTTTTGCACTTAGAGAAGTTCCTTTAGCATTTGTTGTAAAGCTGGTGTGTTGGTGTGAATTCTCTTAGCTTTTGTTTGTCTGTAAAGCTTTTGATTTCTCCATTGAATCTGAAGGAGATCCTTGCTGGGTAGAGTAATTTTGGTTGTAGGTTCTTCCCTTTTGTCACTTTAAATATAGCATGCTACTCCCTTCTGGCTTGAAGAGTTTCTGCTGAGAAGTCAGCTGTTAACCTTTTGGGAGTTCCATTGTATTATTTTTCTCTTGTTGTTTTCAATAATTTTTCTTTGTCTTTAATTTTTGTCATTTTGATTACTATATGTCTTGGCATGTTTCTCCTTGGATTTATCCTGCTTGGGACTCTCTGTGCTTCCTGGACTTGGGTGGCTATTACCTTTCCCATGTTAGGAAAGTTTTCAACTATAATCTCTTCAGATATTTTCTTAGGTTCTTTCTCTCTCTCTTCTCCTTCTGGGACCCCTAAAATGTGAATGTTGTTACGTTTAATGTTGTCCCAGATCTCTCTTAAGCTGTCTTCATTTCTTTTCATTCTTTATTCTTTGTTCTGTTCTGTGGCAGTGAATTCCACCATTCTCTCTTCCAGGTCACTTATCTGTTCGTCTGCCTCAGTTATTCTGCTATTGATTCCTTCTGGTGTATTTTTCATTTCAGCTATTGTATTGTTCATCTGTTTGTTCTTTAATTCTTCTAGGTCTTTGTTAAACATTTTTTGCATCTTCTCGATCTTTACCTCCATTCTTTTTCTGAGGTCCTGGATCATATTCACTATCATTATTCTGAATACTTTTTCTGGAAGTTGCCTATCTCCACTTCATTTAGTTGTGTTTCTTGGGTTTTATCTTGTTCCTTCATCTGGTACAAAGTCCTCTCCCTTTTCATTTTGTCAGTCTTTATGTGAATGTGGTTTTCCTTCCACAGGCTGCAGAACTGTAGTTCTTCTTGCTTCTGCTCTCTGCCAATTTCTTTTTATTTTTTTTCTTTTCTTTTTTCTGTTCACCTTAAGTGATTTCCATTTCTCTGTCTTCCAGCTTGATGATCCATTCCTCTGTATCTCATCTACTGTTGATTCCTTCTATTGTCTTTTTTTTTTAATTCAGTTATTGTATTCTTCAGCTCTGTTTCATTTTTTAAAAATATATTTTCTAACACTTTGTTAAAATTCTCACTGTGTTCATCCACTCTTCTCCCAAGTTCTTTGAGCATCTTTATGATCATTACCTTGAACTTTTTATTTGGTAGATTATTTATCTCCACTTCCCTTAGTTCTTCTACTGGGATTTTATCTTCTTCCTTTGTTTGGAACATATTACTCTGTTGCCTCATTTTGCTAATTAGCTGTTTTTACTCCTATGAATTTGGTAGTTTATTTATGTTTCCCAAACTTGAAGTCATTTCTCTTTGTAGGAGATGTCTTATGTGTCCCAGCAGCACACTCCCTCAGTCACCAGGTCTATTTGCTCTGAGAGTGACCCCTATGTGTGCTGCATGGGCCTTTCTGTTGTGATGGGATGACTACTGTGGGCAGTCTTCTAGGTTTGGCTGGCCCCTGGTCCATTTGGTTGCCAGGGCCTGTCTTGTGTGGAGGCTGATGGCTACTATTAGGCAGGACAGTTTCATAAGGCAGCTGGCTGCAGAGCCCCAGGAAGTCTCAGTGCTAGTGCTTACCCACTGGTGGGTATATCTAGGCTCTGGGGTGGATGTTTCCTGGATCTAGTGTTAGCCTGCTGGTGGGTGGGGCTGGAGCTTAGGGTTCCTGGGGCTGGTGCTGGTCTGCTGGTGGATGGACTGGGTTCTGACAGCAAAGTCTGTGGATCCCCAGAGATCTGGGGCCAGGATCTTCCTGTTGATGGGTAGAGCCATGTCTTGATACCTCTGTCTGCAGGGGCCAGGAGTCCCAGAGCTGGTTTTGGCCTGCCGGTATGCAGGTCTGAGGAACAGAGCATCCTGGGGCTACTGCTGACTAACTGGTAGGTAGAGCTGGGTCCCAGGATCTCTGACTGCAGGGCCCTTTATGTCCTGGAGTTTGTTTGTTGAACCGCTGGTGAATGGGGCTGGGTTCTGGTCCCTTTGCTGGACAGGACTGAGTCCTGGGGTGGGTGTGAGCTCATGGGGTCTGAAGGCAGCAAGCCTGCTGGTGGTTGGGGCTATGTCTCTGCCTACCTAGTTGCTTGGCCTGACATGTTCCAGTAATGATGCTGACAGGCTGGTGGGTAGGGCCAGGTCCTGGTGCCAATAAGCTAGAGTCAGGGTTCCAAAATGGCATTCATCGTTCCCCTTGTTACTGTGGAATTATTATATATTTTTGGTTCTCAGTCATTTGTAAAATGAATTATGTTTCAGTTTCAGAAAGAAATGCAGTTTCAGTATATATTCATCTAGGTAAGAGGCACTATAGCATCTTATAAATATTAACGGTTTATTCTGAATTTGTAAGTTTGTGACTTATAAATTATGAATCCATCCAATATCATGCTGGGTAATACTTTTTAAAGTTTCAAAAATGAAATATGCTTTCTAGGGGGCATATGTTTTGAGAAAATGAATACAACAGAGTTATTATCCTTTGGATTTTTAAAACATATTGGCTCATCCTTGTGGTTATTCATCATGACTCTAGAGGAGTAAAGTAAAACTTAAATCACTTACTATTTCTGTAGTTTAGGAGCAAAAAGTAAACAGGCAACAGTGAGGAAGGGTGGTGGTGACAATATCACTATGTAGAGCACTAATGCTTTCACCTTGTCAGAACGAAAGCAACATACTTTATGCAGACAGCCAATAAATTCCTTATGGGAGAAGAGAGGAAAGTAGAATTTTCCATGTATCAGAATAAGGGAAAAAAAAAAAAAAGAAATCCAGCACAAGAACCATGTCTCTGGCTGGAGAATTAAATTTGCTTTTGTACTGATTTGATTAGAATCCAGTCCTCAGATCTGGGTCATATGTGTCATTTGAATACACACATTTATGTTTTCAAATCAAACATTATTGCTGTATTGCATGATTTACTAGAGTTTAAGATAAACTCTGATAAGTTATAAATCATTTAATAATTTGGATATAGGTATAAAAAGAACAAGGTTATTAAGAGACCCAAGCAATTGAGCTCCAGAACACAATCTTGCTTGCGGCTTATCTAGTGAAAATATCATGTTGGCACAACTTGACACCACAATTCAGGTTTTATTTTAAGATATGAATATTGGTCTGACAATAAAAAGCCAGAGGTATATGGTACATTCTATAGGTACATGTGTGGATTATAACCTCAGAAAAATTTTATTTTGGCTGTATTGAGATTAGAAGTAACAAAAGTGGCTAATCAGCTATTTAACAGTGTTCAAAAATACAAACTGTCAGTAAGATCAAAGGAAGACAGAGTGAAGCAACAGAGCAACAGACAGATGAGAGAACAAAAAAAAAAAAAAAAAGAAAAAA